>NW_010327903.1:0-6803 GCF_000700745.2 Antrostomus carolinensis
ATATATATATATATATATATATATGTTTTTCCTCCTGTTATTCATAAATCATATAGTTTGAGGTTTGCTCTTATACAGAGAAAATGATAAGTGTCACATAAGAGGACACAAACTTTTAAACAGAAGCATGTATTTGGTCTATCTGAGATGGAGTTGATTTTCCCCACAGCAGCCCTCACAGTGCTGTGTTTGTATTGGTAGCTAGTAAGGTGTTGATAACACATCAGAAAAAAAGCTGAGCAGTGCTTGCACACCATCAAGGCTGTCACTTCAACATTCCGTCCCACTCAGTAGGCTGGGAGTGAGCAAGATTTGGAATGGTACATAACCAGGGCAGCTGACTGAAAGTGACCAAAGGGGTATTCCTCACCAGATGACCTTTTCTCAGAATAAAAGCTAGGAGAATGGAGGGGGAAGGGATGGCATTAATTTTTTATTATGTTTGTATTCCAGAGTAACTGCTATGCGTACTGAAGCACTGCTTCCCGGGAATTAGCTGGACATGGCCTGCTGATGGGAAGTAGAGAATAAATATTTTGTTTTTCCTTTGCTTCTATGCGTGGCTCTTGCTCTGTGTTTCTATTAAACTGCCTTTATCTTGAGGTTTTGTTGTTTTGTTTTCCTCTATCTTTTTTTCTCGCCCCCTCATCCTGCTGAGTTGGAGAGTGGTAGAGTGGCTTGGTAGGCACTTGGCATCCAGCCAAGGTAAACCCACCTCCAAGAAAAAAGAACTCTGGGTCCTAAATAAATTTTACCTATCACCAGCTACTTACCTGCTCTATTCTCCTATCAGTGAAGAAAAGTCAGCATCTGCTGTGGGTTCTTTTGGGTCTGTGAGTTTCTTCTACTTATAATTTCCTTTATATTAAAAGTACATTATTTCGTTAAAACGGAAAATTAGGCAGCAGAAGGGTGGTCAGATAGCACAGAAAATCACAGAAAACTAGGTGAAATGTACTGGGGGAATTTCATACCATGCTGGAACATGTTACTGCTAATGTTGCCTTGAAGAGCAACTAACACACTAGAACATTGTTACCTTTGATTCTGGAAAGGAGATTAGCAGCAAAATTTTTAAAAAAAACCCAACAAAAGAACAAGGGAAACTTCCCCTGAGAATGTAAAGTATTTCCATCTCTATGTTTCTATGATATTCACTCACTCCTCTTCACTACCCATCCCAGGGGGGGGAATTGGTATAGAGCAAAAAAATTCAGTCTGTTCCACCAACCCACTGCAAACCAACAAAAAGTCATACTGTCAGTGAAAGAACAACTGTGAAAGACAATAAGAGATGCTGCGCATGTCCAAATGCAGACAGCTAGTACTGTGTAAGACACCATAAGATATCAGAAGAATTGACATAGACCTGGTAGATCTGACATGAGATCTTTGGCACTGCTGTGTTCTTCTCAAGTCTCAGTGGAAACCATGAGACTTACTATAGGGCATACCAGATAGTACTGCGTATTGATATTCAGGAAAATGAGTAATGCTCTGGGTTAAATGAATCTTAAAGTGTTTACAAGCTGAGGGTAAAAGCCGTAGTTGTTCCCAAAGTTTAGTATAGGAGTATGGGTTCATCATAGCCTAAATTTTCAGGACCAGAAATGAATATCAAGCCTGATTTCTGTGCCTTTGTACATTGTATATTAAAAAAAAATAATAATAATAATAAAAAAAGTCTAGTTAATAATTTTATAGTGTAATTTATTTTTTTGTTTGAACATTTATTTTCTGCTCTTTCTATTTTCATGTCTTTTTCTTTTTCTCCTTCTCTATTCCTATTTTTGGCCACACTGCAGGTCATTGATTTCCAGAACCATCATAGACCTATTCACTGATCACTAGTGGAAAAGTTTTAGGATATCAGATTTTTCTTGTGAAATAGTATCTAGAAATAAGCAAGGACTCTTGCATTATTACAATATGTTTTGAAGAATTAAAAGATATTGTTAGAACTGTCTAACCTATGATAAAACTCTAAAACTAAACAGAAAAAAAAAGCTTGAAGCCTTTATACTCTGATTAAGGCTACTTCTTTCTTTTGCTAAATGCTGTTCTTTTATTCTGAAACTGGAATTATTCAGTATTTGCCTGCTGTTGTGACTGCATTGGTATTTATACTTTACTTTTAAAATGAATGCTTCACAAAATGTTTTGGATTAGAAATGAATTACATAGACACCATATGTCAAATGCTGATTTTATTGGACAGTCAGCAACATCCTGTGTACACTTATGAATATTTGCTTTAGTGGTTGGTCTCTATTAATAGTTAGTTGCTGATGATAACAGAATGACTCTTCCCAAAAAAGTGTTCAGATCAAGTCCTGTAAGAAAACCTTGGCACACACAAACTGACTAGTGTGAATTTTAAAATTATTTTTGTCTTCACATAGAAAATGTTTATAAGGACCACTAATCATTGGCTTGAAAAGGTGATGCTAGTGCAAACTGTGCATCACATCTAATTTCATCTTGTAAGTAAATATAATAATTTGTCTGAAAATCACTTCTGAAATGTATTATAGTTAGACACCTTCAATATTTTTTTCCCCATAATCCTCTAGCACTAAGAGCGCAAGCATATCTAATAGACGTCACATAGGGTTTCAAGACACCTCAAAGGTGGTTGGTATACTTTACCTTAGAAAAAACATGTAAAACTTAGGTGCCGTAGTTTCCCATCTGCAGATTAAAGAAAAATATGGTTTGGGTTATTTTTTTGTTTGTTTGTTTGTTTTGGGTTTTTGGGGGTTTTTTTGAGAGCTACTGGTTACTACTGCTAATGCAAGCCTTTCTTAAGCCAAATAAACTATGAGCTTGAAAATGTTTTCGAAGTCCAATGACAGCTTTGGGATGCGAGTAACTAATAGTTTTCACAGATAAGCAAGATCCATAAATCAAAGATACCATAATCACAGGGGTCACTGGCAGTTAGGGATAAATGTTTCCTCATATGAATGGATATGAATTTTATTCTCACTTTAATATTTTCGCTAATTCAGTCATTAATAGATAACAAGGTAAAATAGAATTACAATGGTAAGAAGCTGTTTGGGGAAAATTCAGCAATCATCTCAGTACTGTATGCTTCTTTAACATTCCACAGTATTGTTTAAATGCTCCATTTACAATTAGAATATCATTCCAATTTTTAGATGTCACAGCAAAAGTGTTCTCCAAACAGAGATTTGTGTCAGAATAATTTTCAAGTTTTGGTCAAGAGAATGAAGGATACATGAGTACAAACTTGCATGTAAACAACTTAAAAAATGAAGAGTTATAGAAAGTAATGAAAATTATTGTGGTGGGTTAACCCTGGCTGGACACCCAGTGCCCACCAAAGACACTCTATCTCTCCCCTCCTCAGCCAGACACAGGGAGAAAAAAAAAAAAAAAAAAAAGAAAGATTTGTGAGTTAGGGACACAAAGAGATCACTCACCAATTGCCATCATAGACTTTACTTGAGAAAATTAATTAAATTTATTACTGATCAAATCAGAATACAGTAATAAGAAATCAAACCAAATCTTAAAACACATTCCCCCCACCCTTCCCTTCTTCCTGATTTTTTTCTACCTCCTACCCCACAACAGCACAAGAGGATGAGGAACGGGGGTTGGGGTCAGTTTATAAGCTTAATACACTTTGTCTAGGACACTCCTTCCTCCTCACTCTCTTCCCTGGCATGCGGTACCTCCCATGGAAGAAAGTTTTCCACAAAATTCTCCAACATGAGTCCTTCCCACAGGCTACAATTCTTCATGAACTGCTTCAGCATGGGTCCTTTCCGTGGGGTGCAGTCGTTCAGGAACAGACTGCTCCAGTGTGTGTCCCTCACGGGGTCACAAGTCCTGACAGCAAACCTGTTCCAGCGTGGGTTCCTCTCCACAGGTCCACAGTCTTCTCACGGGGTCACAGCCTCCTTCAGGCATCTATGCACTCCAGTGTGGGGTCTTCCATGGACTGCAGGGGGACAGCTTGCCTCACCATGGTCTTCAACAGACTGCAAAGGACTCTCTGATCCCTTGCCTGGAGCACCTTCTCCTCTTCTTCTTCACTGATGTTGATGTCTGCAGAGTTGTTGCTCTCATGTGTTCTCACTTGTGTTCTCCAGCTGCTCTTGCACAGCAGTTTTTTTCCTCCTTCTTAAATATGTTATCATAGAGGCGCTACACCATCATTGATGGGCTCAGCCTTGGCCAGCAGCAGGTCTGTCTTGGAACTGGCTGGTGTTGTCTCTTTCAGACATAGGGGAAGTTTCTGGCATCTTCTCACAAAAGCCATCCCTGTAGCCTCCGCTGCTGAAACCTTTTCATGCAAACAATAAAATGACTTTAAATAACTAGATTTTTTTAAAAAACAAACTACAACAACAACTAAACATAAGAATTTTTAATGTGCCAATTAATTAACTGTGCCACCCCTAAATTAATCTTCAGCATGTTTACCTGTAAATGGTTTGCAATTTCTTCTGATTTATAAACTGTACACATTTAAACGTTATACATTGAGGGAACTTCAAGCACGAGAAGTTTTATGAGTGAAGTTTTGAAGTTAAATAAGCAAGAGTGAAAAAAAAATAGAGTGTAGAAGGTAGGATTCCTAAGGCTCATCCCAGTGTTATAACCCTGTTATAATTTTTCTTGTATTTTGACTAAAACTCCCTATGACATGAATGCTTGAGAAAAAGGTTTGAAGAATTCTGTGAGACTCTTTTTTTCCGAAACTTGCTTTTGTTTTTTAACTTCCCATCTGGCAACTACCTCTTAAATGGTTGACAGTTTATAAAGTATATAAAAAAAAAAGA
Source organism: Antrostomus carolinensis (assembly GCF_000700745.2). Classification (NCBI taxonomy): domain Eukaryota; kingdom Metazoa; phylum Chordata; class Aves; order Caprimulgiformes; family Caprimulgidae; genus Antrostomus; species Antrostomus carolinensis. The sequence continues at coordinate 4,818 of NW_010327903.1, forward strand.
AAGAAAAGAAAAGAAAAAAGGAAAAAGACAAAAGAAACAAGTGAAATAAATTACATTTGACTTCCACACTAGATAATTCCAAAGCAGATCTATGGAGAAAATATAAGACCTGGCAATAACCAGACAGCCCTGGGAGTAAAGATCCTTCTTAAAAAAATGTTGATCATGCTGATATGTCTTGTTTTTAACAAAGCTTCGTGTTTTGAACAAGTAAAAAATTTGTCAAGCATTTCCTAACTTCATCTAATTAGCAAATTAAAAAGGTCCCAAACAATGTGATTGTACATGAGAGAGATGCCCACAAGACATCTCTATTTAAATATTGTTGTCTTTGTAAAAAGTGGGAGGATAACAAAACAAAGGCAAATGCCCTTTTCCTGTGTTCGGAATGAATGGGCCACATTTATTTATTTATTTATTCCCTCTCCTTTAGGGAAACAGATTACATAAGAAGATGTACAGGTCACCAGGAAGCAAGGAGGAAAGATCAGATCACCCAAATACCAGGAATAAACAATCAGGTGTCCTTAGAGGCACACTGACCCTTTGAATATATATTTTTTTTCCTTTCTCTACTAATACAACACTACCATACCTTGTTTGATATCCATAAATGACAGTAGATATCCTGTCATACCCTCCAATGGCAGCATATACAATTCACAATGTCACTTAACATTGTTGTAAGATCAACTTAGAAGACACTAATTATGGAGTCTGTGATATTGCATCCTGTAGTACCTAATGTGTCCTTGGCGGTCTGCTACCTGAGTGTTGACCAGATCCAAACTTGCTTCCCTAATTAAATTTGACAAGGCCACAGCTATAAGTAGTGTATCTGCGTTTGAACGTCTCTTTGCTCAGTAAAAATTAAAAACATGGAAAACCCATGCAAGGTTGTCAAGTAAACTATGCTGCTGTTGTTGTTCTCTCCTATTAAATTCATACTATTACCTCTCTATATATTTGTAAGAAAAAATTATAAAGAAATAGATATGAGATGTAAAAAAAGATGCAGTGTTGTTTCGAGTTGTTTCAAAGGCAAAGTTTTTCTGTAGCTTACTTTAATTATATGATTGAAATTTAATTATATTATAATTATGGCTGCAATTACTGTTTTGTATGTTTCATTAAAGCTGCATACATTAATTGCACCAAACTTCTATTGATGAGCTTACCTAATATAAGCAGATGTTTACAGCAGAAGAGCCTGGTTAGCCTTCCATTGTAACATTCCTCTTGCAAGGTGACTGTCTCCAGAATGCAAGTAACAACTGAGTCTAACACTGGCAGTTTTCAGTGTTAGACTGAAAACTGAAACTGAAAAGATAAACGTCATTTATTCTGTTTGCAATTTTACACTATATGCACATATGTATCTATATATACAAGCACACACATACCTATATGTACATACATATACACAAATTTTAAACTTAATTCTGAGTCTGTGGAATTACAATAAGAATGAAATTGGCTCAGTAGTTTACACCTATATTTTAAATGGGGACAACAATTGCCACATTTGTTTGAATTAGAAAGGTAAACACAATACTTTTTAATACCAAGTAATTCGATGGAGAAAAATTCCAGGGAGGCTAATTTGCCTGAGGGCTTATATTTCCAATAAAGAAAATGAATAGAAGCTGTATTTCCTAACCCATTGCTATAATTCAGCACAGTGTTTTGCTGATCAGTCCTGTACCACTTATATTTATCTATTAAAAAAAAAAAAAAGTGTATACTTTTCACAAGACTAAAGATTATAAGCCCCAGTTTGGCAATAGGTATACTTCAATAGATAGGCATTGTCAGTAGTAAAAATATCATTGTTGCATATTGCCAGAGCCAAAATCTTGAATCCATGGGGTAGTTCTGTCATAAAAGCTTTTTTAAAATAAATAAATAAATAAATAAAACTGTTAACTTCTATAATCACAGAATCACAGCATCTTAGGGGCTGGAAGGGACCTCAGGAAATCATCT
>NW_010327904.1:0-16380 GCF_000700745.2 Antrostomus carolinensis
CAAATACGGACTGGCAGAGGCGTTTCTCTAGGGCTCATTGGCTCTGCCTGGGCTGCTTTTCACTCTCACAAGGTGGCCCTTCCCCCACTACCAAAAAAACTGCCCACCCTCCCCAAACCCAACACAGTTTTGGAAAGGTTTGCCTCCTGACTATTGTCTTGACACTGCTGCTCCTCTAACTGACATGAACTGGTGGCAGTAAGTGGGTCCTGCAGCTACTGATCAGTGTGAGGTGGAGGGAAACTTGTGTACCAGGATAAGTGAACTTGTTTAGAGCGTGCAGTGCCACGTGCCTGTCGTGCCTTTGAGACCTTCTACTTGTTACTGGACAAATTCGGAAAGCAAAGAGTAACCTACACTTACTTTTCCAAGGCCAAAGGTCAGGTACTTCCAAGTGTAGAAAGAGGTGAAAATTTTTGCGTTATTATTTTCAAAGATTTACCAGGAACTTCACTCAGTTTCTGAAAAACTATTAATTAGAGACCATCTCCCAGGGCCTACCCTGACCAATTCTACTGTGTACTGTGTCGCAGAACTTGTCTTTCTGTCTTCTTGTAGCTCTGTTTCACTGGATAACCTCAGTGACTCAAAATTAGATGATCTTGAGAGGGTTTCTTGGGAAACTTGTGTTAATTTAGATTAAAGTAGTCTTCAGAATGTCTTGGGTACTTTCCAAGTAGAGACTATAATCCCTGTTTCCCAAAGGTTATTAATTCATTGATTATTAATTGTATCAATGTTATCCTTAAGTACTTGTGACTAGGACCTGAGGTCTCCAAGTTTTAGAGCTGTTCCTCTTTACGTTCTTCATACTTTCTTTCCATTTTTTTCCTGATGTGCATTTTAATGAAACATCATTATAATTTGACTTTGAAATAATATTTTGTTTTACTACTGCTAAGTCTATCACTGTAAATATCTACTGGTTTGTTTTATTCAGTCCATCTCTCTTAAGAATAAAGGAGATTTATGGTTCAATTACAGACGCTTCGATCTTTAATGAGTTGTGATAGAGGAATGCAAGTAATCTTCAGTGAGCCAGAATTTGTTACCACAGTTTTCCAAAGAAACAGCTACAACGTTTATTATGGTGATGAGTTTAAATATTCATTTTAGCTTCTCTTCAGGTTACATAGTGGATCCATTTGAAGTTGATTTCAAAACTTCTACTGACTTGAAAAGCATCAGGATTTTACTCTGTGTTTCCTCTTCCCTGTCTTACAAAAACACTACTTTCCCTTTAGCTATTGCATCAGGCAAAAGTGTGTTTTTTAAAGAGATTATTGTCCATGCATTACATACATGCAGCAATACACCTACGGTGATTTCCCACAGCCTCGCTTTGTTTCTTGTCTTGACCTGTTTTAGGATTGAATCTTTCCTATGTTTCATTTCAGGGTGAGATAATACTAAGGAAGAGGTGGTTGGTTTTTGTTGGGTTTTTTTGTGGTGTTGTTGTTTGGGAGTTTTAGTGGTTTCTTTCAGAGCAGAAGGATATTTGTTAACAGATTCACAGAATGGTTGAGGTTGGAAGGGACCTCTGAAGATCATCTAATCCAACCACCCTGCTCAAGCAGGGACTCCTAGAGAACATGAACCAGGATTTTATCCAGATAGTTTTTGAACATCTCCAGGGAGGGAGATTCCACAACCTCTCTGGGCAACCTGTCCCAGTGCTCAGTCTCCCTCACAGTACAGAAGTTCTTCCTTATGTTCAGGTGGAACTTTCTATGCTGCAGTTCGTGCCTGTTGCCCGTTGTCCTGTTGTTGGGTGCCAATGAGAAGAATCTGGCCTCTTCTCTACACCCCCTTTTGTTTTATTTGGTTCCACTTTCTTAGAGGTTTTGAAAGGGTAAAAGATACAGTAAACTTCAAGCTTTTTGGGGTTCTCACTGGAAGGATTTGAAGCTTGGTAGGTCTGGTTTTTTTTGTTCGTTTGTTGTTTTATTTTTTTTTCTTTAAGCCATTGACACAGGCAGAATTGATGTGAAGCCTCAGGCTTTCCACTGCTGAATTTGTCTAGAGCATGAAGAATCTCATTATTACAGAGTGCTCTTGAAGCTTGAAGTATAGAGAGTATGATGACAACGTTGATCGTTAACTTCTGCGCTGTATGAGTCAGTGTCATCAGTGCATTTAATGTCGAGGTTTGTGCCAGCATTCGCATTCATGTGCTTGAGTGATGGCAAATGATAATGACTCACGCTTCATTTACTGGTGTCCTATCCCTTTTTTCTCTGGCTTCATGAACTTTTCGTTGAATCTCAGAGAGCAATTACTGGGAAAGAATGAAGTCTGTATGCATGAATAAGGGTCAGAGAATTCAGAGGGAATCTGAACATTGCTTTACCAAAGGAAACAGAATGTTTTCCTTTCTTTAGTTTTCCTGAAATACTGTTTTGTGTCATGTCTTCTGCTTTTATCAGAGTAGTTTAAGATCCTGTGTTGCAGGTTTAGCCACAGAAATTCATACTGTAAGGTAAGTGTGCTCATTTGTCCACTTCTTGGTTGAAAAGTAAAGTAGATGTGATTGCTCTAGTTTCAAAATTAAAATAAACAGAAGCTGTGATGTTTAAGTACATTGCACCAAAAGTGATTCCACGATTTCCATCTAAATCAGGAAAATACAATATTGTGCTAGTAAGGTCTGGTTTTAAGTGTGTTACTACTTAAATAAATAATGCTTTAATAAATTAAATTTAATTTATGAATTATTTATTATTTAAATTCAGGTCTTTTAAAAAAATACTAGGCAAAATACTTCTGTCGGGTGTCTGGCACTCACCATTCTACTTCCTCTCTCTTCCCTGTTGTCTTTTCTGGCAGAAACAATGCACAAAGATGTAGTTGGTAACGTAACCATGTGAATGTAAAGTAGCCAAACCAGTGCCTGTTGTAAAGCTGCTTCTTGTTGAAATGTCACATCGTCTGAAAGTCATAAAAAAAGTTTTCCTCCTTGATGTGTGTCTCAAAGAGATGTAAGGTAAGAGGCAGCCATGGCAGTTGAATATGGAAGACTGCAAAAAGGAAGTTTTAGGTCAGATTTGGAGGTCAGAGAATATTTTCTGGCATGAGCAATCAAACATCTGTGAGAGGTCTGGGATGTTTGTTTTACTCCAGTCAGATGTGCAATGTTTTGTGAATTCTGTTGTGTGTATGAACAACTGAAATTGTTTTCCCATTTGTGGCACTGAGAACTGTAAATACAATTATCTGCACGTGGCAGTAAAAAAACATATTAGAAAATGTTGGGTCAGTAGCAGATTTTCAATGAAGCCTAGAGATGTTTGTGTTGCTTTCAGGTCTCTTTCTTCCTGCATTTGGGAAAGAAACTGAGCCCAAAGTGGTCCTCTAAAAATGAGGAAGCTGATATAAATACTAGTTCTCAAACAGTTCTTTTCCCTGTAGAGAGACTGAAAAGGAAAGCTTGGGAAACAGCTCCCTGCCACAGCAGCATGAGTAACACTCATGGTGTTACTTAGGAAACAAGGATGAAGCTGTGTGAGGAGGTTGGATCTCATTGTGACCATGAAACTGTTGATGTTCCTCAACTGAAGAGTTGAAATCTCTGTTCTGGATGTTGTGCCATATGCTGTATACCTGTGCAGTACTCCTAGGGCAGTGGTGTGTGTTTGTCACCGATGAAAAAATCCTGGATAAGTACATATGCTCGTTAGCTGGCCTCTCCTGCCCAAGGCAGTTTGCCATTACAGATTGGTGCTTCTAAGGTGGCACAACATCTGAAGCATCAGTAGCCCCCTGACTACTGATAACTTGGTGGTGGCTCCTGCACCTTGTTGCATTTTAGGGGGCAGTGATTTGAAATCTGTCCTTTTTAAAATACAGTTTTGGATCAGAATTTAATTGCAGCCCAGCAGGTAGCAATAACAACTGGTGCTGGAAGACAGAAATATACACTTACATGACCTGGGAAATATTCTCATGGTATTTCTTAAAGACCAGAGGAATAGATAACTAAGGTGCAAGCTGGATATACAGTCTTAACGGCAACAAAATCCTTGTTTTTTCAGCATCCAGGCTACTTATCTGGGCTGAGAAGTTGGGAGCTGTGCTCAGCACCATTAGGGATGTGTCCTGGCTGAATGCACACAGGTGTACCAGACTCTTTTTGAGGCATTATTTCTAATTGTGTATGTTTCCTTTGGAACAAGATAGACTTTTTTTCTCTGACTTTGTTATTTTATCCTTTTAGCCATCAATCTTTCTTTCAATTGGTTAGAAAAAATTAAAAGCAATTGGAAAGTTTTAATAAAAGTCTGAACATCGGATTAACTTGCTACCCATTAACAAAAATCACCAGAAAACAGTGCTTCATATAGGGATTTAGAGGGGAAGTAAAGAGAGCAGGGTTGGAGTTTCTTCCCTGAATTATCATTATGCTGTGTAATGAACCAGAAGCTTACACAGCCATGAACTAATTTGTTATGGCTCCTCATGAGGTCTGCAGTCCAGCTGGTGAGAGGTAAAGAGATGACAGTAGTTTGTTAGGAAATGGAAGGAAGAAGCTTTCTGTAATAACTTACTTGAAATTTTGGATTTTCTAATGCCATCTTTGTTCAAAAGCCATTTGGATTAAATCAGTTGTGTCTGATCTATAAATTGCTAGTGCTTACCTCTTTTTTTTTTTGAACATCATGAGGGTAAAAATGAAGGTGACTAAATACTGACAAGTGATGCTGTTCACACGCTGTAGCAATCTGTTACCAGCTTTAACAGTAGGATGCTGGTTTGGATCTGTTTAAATGAGAAATATGTTTATCACAAGGGTGCTGAGCTGTGCTTCCTTTTTGATTCCTTAATTTTTAATGTGTAATGATTCTGCTGAAAGCACTTCTCTTGCCATTTTTCTTAAGGCACTGCAATGTTCATTAATAAGAGCAGCACTGTTGTATGCAATGTGTTGCTGCTGTATTAAATAATATATGTTTGAAAACTGCATTTAAAGTGATGTTTTGAAGGTATGTTTCCCATGAGCGAAACACAGGAACTGCTACTTTGTCCTTAATTCACCTTGTTATGTTACAGATCACAAGAAATACAAGAACAGAAAGATTTGGAGAAAGTTGGTTTCTGCTCGTGTTTTTTCTCACATGTGACCTGTTGGTTTTGACATAGGTTGTAGAGAATTTCCTAGCTTTTTTGGGGTTTTTTGGTTTTTTAATTAACAAATCTGAATTTATTTTGCAATGGGAAATCTGATGAAACATGCTTAGAGAAGAATTTCATCCTGTAGCTCAGAAATCTTTTTTTCTGGAAACATGAGTTTGAAACTAAGAGCCTGGCTATGAAAGACAGGTCTTGTAAAGTCTTTACACAAGTCTGATGCACCAGGTACTTGAACTTAAGTTTCCTGCTTGATGGCTCACCATTCTGGTAGATGAGGTCTGTGTATGTATCCCTTTAACAAATGCAAAATTTAGCTTTTTTACACATGAAAAGGGTATTTGTATTTTATTGTTTGTCTTACTCTTTCTTTTAGAGTTCCTTCTTTAGGATTATGGAGTCCTTGACTGAGATTTCAACACCAAAACAAGCATATGCGCTGGTGTGAATCACAATTGCTACCAGCTTTGTTTGCAAGTGGTCCCAGAGTGCAGCTCTGTCTCTTACAATCTGGCTTTTCTGGCATGGGGCTCATCTGCTTTCCTTTGATATGGAACAGGGATTTTTTTTCTGAAGCCCTTCATCATTCAACACCTTTCCCTCCCCTGCATGAAGAGTAGCAAACCCAAGAGCACAGAGCCAAAGTCTGTCATTTCTCCTTAGCTTCCCAAGGACTTTTTGGAGGTAAAAAATATCCAGTCCCTGTGTTGCAGCAAAGAGGATGATACGTACTTGTCACTGCCAACCATTCTAGCTTTTTACTAGCTTTTTTAAAAATGCTGGTGGTACCTAGAAACAGCACTGGAATACTCCCAACTTTTAGATATTTTTTACATACCTGAAGGATGCCACAGAATTCCTCTGGCTGTTTTAGACAACCATTGTCCTCTTGCTGGAAATAAATATGCAGAACATCTGTACTTCCATTTGGATTTTGAGTTTGTCAGGATGAGCTTGGACAAATTGGCACTAGAGGATATTTAAACAGCAGAGCTCTCAATAGCACAAACTTGTGAAAGATGGTGCAACATTTGCATGATTTGAATCTACCTATGTTCCTTGTTTCTTGGGAAAAGATGGTGAAGAACTCTTCTGTTTATCCATATTTATCAGGTTTATTTTCCTGCTTGGCTCCAGTGACTGTCTTTACTGAAGTTCAAGACAAATTATCAGTAAGTGGTCATCAGGTTCCTAATTTATCCTGTGCAGGCTCCTTAACTCCCTGTTTGCTGAAGTCTACGAAAATCAGTAGAATGGAAGAAACAAAGCAGAGACTCCTTAGTGGGTAAAATGCCAAAGATAAATGAAACACTAGCCTAACAAAAGGTAGTGAGTGTTGCCAGGTGTTTGTCAGGTGTTTCATGCTTACAGTATAGTAACCAGTGGTTCCAGAAAACTGGAATTTTAGGTCATGACCAAAAAAAAATGCATTCATGTCTCTTCAGGTAGAAAGACAATCTCCAAACTGCTGAAGCTGGACACTGGTAGGAAGTCTCTGAATTGATAATTCTGAGGAAAATGTAACTAACTTGTGAGATCTCTTACTGTAGTGGTGTCTCTTCTTGAGTTTTATCAAAATGATTGTTCTGCAAGATTTTATTGAGGAGTAGCAGGAAATGGAATTTGTGACTGGCAGAGGACTTCCTTTCTGCATTACTGGTCCTGGATGAGTACATAGACCTTGTACAAGAACACTCTGTAAGCACTTTTAGCTGCAAATATATATATTAAAAAAATGCACGTACAGAATGGTGGAAATAAAAGCTTTGTTAGACTGAAGGAAAAAAAAAATGATCTTGTAAACAAACAAATTACACTGAATGTAAACAAAAATGAAAGGTAATGACCATTGCACAGGCAAAAGGAAGTGAGTGATCTGTTTCATACCATAAAACTGTAATATATGTGACTGGCAAAAAGAAGGGAAAACCTTTTCCTTCTCTCACACAATAGCAATCCAGAACAGTGATTCTTCTGTATGATTAACTCTGCCAGGTTCCAAAAGTGAATCCACATGGTTCAAAGTTGGTAGATATTGTCCCCACTTGTGTTGTTGGCTAAATGAAATTTCTTCCCTGAGAGCTTGTTTGATAGCTCCTCCGATCACTCTGTATAACAAAAGGATTAATCTCAAAGTCTTTTTGGTGTTAAAAAACCCCCTGTTTTGATTTCAGAATAGTAAAATTACGCTGTTGCAACAGGTCAAGCATTGCTAGACCATGAATATGTCCATTGAACATGTGAGAAGGCATCTCTTCTTAATTTAAAAGTAAAACTTCACCATGGCTCAGATATGTTGCAGGATAACTGAGGCAAGGAATGTTTTAATGATGTTCTTCTTAAGATCATCTTGAATTATTTTGTTTAGCGTGTATAAAGTACAGTTTCAATATATCACTTTGATTTCCTCCTTTCCCATCAACCTTCCCAGTGGTGCTAATAGAGCAACTCCAGTTAAAAATCTAAACAGGCAGCTGCTGAACTGCCTATTTTGGGCAATGTGCTTAAACCTTGAGGTTAAGATCTTAAGTGTTTAGGAACAACAGCTTAAGATGTTACCAGCTACAGACAGCTGTTCTGCTGTGAGCAACTATCCCTGTAGTAGATGAGAGTGGGAAGTGCATCCTTTGCTTAGCTCCCTCAGACTAGTCCACTTTTCTGTCTTAAGCTGGTGAAAAAGGTGGGTTTGAGCTGGATTGTGAAGCAAGGTAGAGGCACGCACAGCGGCTTGGCTCTGTAATGGAGGTTGTGACCTCTGAAAGCGATAGCATTCCCACATCCATTTTCCTGGAGGATTTTTTTTGGAGGCACAGCATTGCTTTCATAAGTCACCTCATTTGTAGTGTGGCTTTGGGTCATGGAGTGCCAGGGTCAGTTTTAGTAGCCTCAGGACAGGAAGATGTTGACACTACAATATGTTCTCAGAATAATGCTCTCGAAGATGCAGAATTGGTGTGTGGTATATCAAAACCTTTGCTTTTCTTCATTGCTTTGTTAACACATTTGAAACTTAGATTGAAACCTGCTGTCAGATGATGGTGTTCTTTCTCTAGTGTTGCCTTCTCTATGTAGATAAGCAGGCTCATTGGCTGCTTGGCCCCAGTAAGCTGGCACATATGTGTATGTAGTGACTACATCAGTGGACGAGGAACAAGCTACAGATGTCATCTGTCTGGACTTCTGTAAGGCCTTTGACATGATCCCCCACAACATACTTTTCTAAATTGAAGAGATAATGGATTTGTTGGGTGACTGTTCGGTGGATAAGGAATTGGTTGGGTGGTCACATCCCAAGAGTAGTGGTCAACAGCTCAATGTCCGGATGGATATCAGGGACGAGTGGTGTCTCTCAGGGGTCCATACTGGGACCAGTACTGTTTAATATCTTCATCAATGACATGAACAGCGGGATTGAGTGTGCCCTCAACTTCATAGATGGTACCAAGCTAAGTGGTGTGTTTGAGATGCCTGAGGAATGTGGACAAACTCAAGAAGAGGGCCAGTGTGAACCTCATGAGGTTCAACAAGGCCAAGTGCAAGGACCTGCTCCTGGGTCAGTCCAACCCTCACTATCAATACAGGCTGGGGGATGAAGGGATTGAGAGCAGCCCTGTGGAGAAGGACTTGGGGGTACTGGTGGATAAAAAAACTGGACGTGAGCCAGCAATGTGTGCGCTCACAGCCCAGGACAACTGTATCCTGGGCTGCATCAAAAGGAGTGTGACCAGCAGGTTGAGGGAGAGGATTCTGCCTCTCTACTTTGTTCTGCTGAGACCCCACCTGCAGTGCTGTGTCCAGCTCTGGGGTCCTCAGCACAGGAAAGCCATGGACCTGTTGGATTGGGTCCAGAGTAGGCCACAAAAATGACCAGAAAGATGGAGCACCTCTGCTATGAGGACAGGCTGAGAGAGGTGGGGTTGTTCAGCCTGGAGAATAGAAGGCTCCAAGGAGACCTTGTTGCACCTTTCAGTACTTGACGGGGGCCTGTAAAAAAGATGGGGACAGACTTTTTAGCAGGGCCTGTAGTGACAGGACAAGGGGTGATGGTTTTAAACTAAAAGAGGGGAGATTTAGGCCAGTAGACTAGATTCAAGGAAGAAATTTTTTACACTGAGGGTGGTGAAACCCTGACCCAGGTTGTCCAGAGAGGTGGTAGAAGCCCCATCCCTGGAAACATTCAAGGCCAGGTTGGACGGGGCTCTGAGCAACCTGCTCTGGTTGAAGATGTCCCTGCTTACTGTAGGGGGGTTGGACTAGATGGCCTTTGAAGGTCCCTTCCAACCCAAACCATTCAGTGATTCTATGTGGGTTGTTCTGAAAAACCCACAGAATGTTGATGTTTCCAGCCCTCAAAGCAGTACACTTCAGTAATGGAGCTGTACCTGACCAGGTACTTGGCACCATACTCCTCCATAAGGTTTGTTTCTTGAAAGCAAAAGACAACAAACAAGAAGTTATATTTATTTACCTAAATTATATAGTCAGCTTCTCTTGCTTCAGTTCTGTTTGCAGCTTGTCCTCAGCCCGCTGTCATGCTAGGGCTCTGCTATGCTGAATTAGAACTTCATGCTTTACTAAAAAGTTGTAGTAACTTTTAAACTTCAGATAATATTTGTGCAAACAAGAGACACTTGTAACATGGCAGTGCGAGAGCTCCAGTGCTCGTCTTCCACTTCTTTCCTAATGTCTGTCTCTTGGCAGTTTCTGTCATTTTAAAGTTTTCCTAAGTTGGATCCAACACTATAAGACTTTGTTATATTGTGTTTTGTTTGACTCCACACAGGCTGAAGTAGCACCTCTTTTCACGCTACTCTCTTGCCTTTCCTCAGAAGCCCGGGGATAATATGATCTTGCCCCACTGTGAGAGCAGAGGCCTCGGCTGTTCTTCTGTATTATAAGGCAGCCAAGCTGAAATCTTCGCCCTGGTGGAGAGTACTTTATCCTGGCTGGTGCTGATTCAGCAGTGCAGGTACTGAGCCTGTGCTCCCTGCTTTGCAGGCTGACAGTCTGTGCTTTTTTTCTTCCTCTTGTCTCAATACTCCGTCCAGTTTTGAGAAATCCTGAGTCAGAACAACATTTTTCTTCACACTTCTTGGTTATCTTTAATGCTGATGGGATAGGTACGCTGTAGACCTACCAGGCCCAAAGGCAGATCGTGCTGTACTGTACACTGTGGTCAGTTAACTGAACTTCTAGATGTAAATCCTCCAAAGGATCAGCAGCTTTTGCTGTTGGCTTACACCATAGCAAGAAGCAAGTGTGTGTTTGGGTCTTTGTTCCAGGAACCATTTGTAATGAAACAATATGGCTGTCTGCAGGAGATACCATATCTTGGAGTTCAGCAAACCTAGTCTCTGCTCTTTTTCCTCTAGGCTGTGTTGTTAGATACCATAGGTAGCACATAATTTTAGAAAGTTACCTATTTTGTTTTTATTATTGAGCCAATTAATAGCTGAAGTCTTTCATGCTCATATTGAAGATTTGGGGACTTCCTCAGATTCTTTACATACAGAAACAGTACATCTGTGATGTTAAGCCATTCACTTGTAGGCAGTTATACAACAGTGAGTGGAGAATTTAGGAGTTATTTTCTCCTTTTTACAAGTTACCCGTGTCTCTGGAGAAGCATACTATTGACCACACAGTAAGTAACATATGTCAGAAAACTAGAACATACTCTGGTAGCACAGATACAATAATTAAGATTACTATAGTTTAAATGAAAGTGAAAAGTAATGAGTAAAGTAGGATGTTTAACATTAGAACAACTGAAAATAATCTTAGAGAGGAAAAGTTTGATCAGTAAGGGAGGCTGGTTGTACTCTTCTTCATTCAGGTTATCGTAAAGGCAAGTTCTGAGAGAACACCAGTGCAGGAAGGCAGTGGCTCTAGTCTGTGTTGGGAAGAGGGAATTCTTTCTCTTTCCCCTTCATTAATTTTCCTGCTCTCCACAGATTTTGATGTTTCTAGGAACCTGAAACTCTCTTTGGGGAACTCTACCCTAGACTGGAAGCTGGAGTACAAAGTGGTGACGGGTCCCTTTTTCTCCCTCTTATCTTCTCAAGGCAGGGAAACCTGTTAATGTTGGTGTGATTCTCTCATGCATTTTCAGTACCAACAGCCACAGCCACCACCCATTCCCTTGCTACCCTCAACCCAACCACCAAAACAACAACAAAAAAAATCCCAACCCAAAACCTCAACAAGTAACTGGTTTGATCTGACATGGGATGAGGAAGAACATGGCAGCAGCTGGTGTCAGAGTGGATATGCTGCACAGGGGCCAAGTACTGGTCCAACAGGCTGCAAAGAAGCACAGAAAAGATGAATATTATGAGATTGTACTAATATTGATTCCTAATGGTTTGGGTATTGTTTGGTTGTGTCTATATTCAGAGTAGCAATATGAATGTTGGCTGGCTCTGGTCAAGAAAAAAGTTGAAATGATGCAACTCCAGTCTTCCATGGAGTGAAGTCCTGACCCCAGTACAAGATTTCATACTGCGTGGTGATAATTCATTGTATGTCTTACAGTCATAGAATCACAGAATGGTTTGGGTTGGAAGGGACCTGAAAGCTCATCCAGTTCCAACCCCCCTGCCATCAGCAGGGACACCTTCCACTAGACCAGGTTGCTCAAAGCCTCATCCAGCCTGGCCTTGAACGCTTCCAGGGAGGGGGCATCCACAGCTTCTCTGGGCAACCTGTTCCAGTGTCTGACCACCCTCACAGGGAAGAACTTCTTCCTAATATCTCATCTAAACCTTCCCTCTTTCAGTTTAAACCCATTTCCCTTTGTTTTGTGATTAACTGCCCTTATGAAAAGTCCTTCCCCAGCTTTCTTGTAGGTCCCTTCAGGTACTGGAAGGCCGCTATAAGATCTCCCTGGAGCTTCCTAACTTCTCAGTCTTAAAATGTTCCAGTGTCTTTTCAGTAGAGACTGGTTGGACCAGTTCTCAGGTTGGTGTGCTTCCTATATTGCTTTGTTATAAAAATACTTTAATTTTGTGGAGGCAAACGTGACACTTCAGGAATTTTAGGATGGAGTAAAATTTGACTTAAACAGAGTTGCACCAGGAATGCAGTGGTATGATTCAAATGAGTTCTGCTCACTGTATTTTAATTTTGGAGAGGAATTCTTAAATCTGGTTGTATAATAGTGAAACATAACCATGTTTTCCTGGCCATGTCACGCCTTTACATAGTGAGTGAGTATATTCTTTGTAAGGCAAACAGTCCCCATGTTAAGGGGTTACAAATCTCTTGGACAGATTCAATGCAAGTGGTAACCTTACAGAGTTAGTTTGCAAGTCGAAGGCCTCTGTGTGATTCTGTAACTTTAATAAAAGAGGGTTAAAAGTGGAAAAGACCTAGAAGTCATGCTGTCCATCCCTCAGCTGATGCTTGGGTCCTGAAGCATTAGACCCTTGTGGCATTTGTTAATGCTGCAGCATGAGATTGTCCGGACTGATTTATTCATCCACCTGTCATCATCTTGGCTTGGAAAATGGTGTCAGATATGATCCTCATTCTTGTGCTTTGTGCTGGCAGATTATCGTTGCTGGTTTCAGCTGCCGTTGCGTCAGGCAAAGAAAATAGACCTTTTCCTCCCCCCCCCCCCGCCCCCGCCTCAAATTCAATTACAGCTTTGGTTGTGGATATCAAATACGTTCATGATACTTCATAGCATCAAAGAACAAAAATAGTCCTAAGATGTTTGTCATAGCCATAGGCTGCAATATCCTACTGACTCATTCCTGTGCGCAGTCAAGTATTAGGGAGGGAGAAGAAGGGTGTGAGATGAAGCGGTGTGCAGATGCGGCACAAGGCTGTCTAATCCGTGGCAATAGATGAGTAGTTTCTGTGGGGCCAGGCCTTTTCTCATAGGAAACCTTGAATTTCCAGATTTGTTGGAAGTGATTTGATCTGTACCATTTCCTGTCAAACAATGTGCTGTGTTCAGATATTGCAGTGCGTCCGTTGTGACAGATACGGTAGATTTGGGGAGTCGTATGAATAGAGAAGTGGGGAAGCTGAGCTCTTCATAATTCTCTTTCAGGATGACTACCAGAATACAGCCACTTAATTTGGGGGTTGGTGTTTATTCACTCAGTTTATCTCTTAAGAAAAAAGTACTCTGGCACTCTGTATATTAACCTTTGCTGAAAACTCGCCTGGTATTTTTTGCTGCTGCTCTCAGTCATCTTTCTGTCTGGGTCTTTATTGCTTTTTTGTTGTATCATATCTGTAAATGTTTTCTGTGTTCCTTGAGATAGGAAGCATGGCTGTCTATTTTCATCGACTTTTAGAGGATTTTTGAGTGCTTCTTCAGGAAGAAAAGGTGAAATAAAAATGTGCCTGCTGACTAGCAAAGAAGTTGCTTCCTCCCTGTTGAGAGCTTCCCTGTTTCCTGATACACTGTACAAACAGGAATGGATCCGGGGAGGATTCAGTGCCAAATTCCTCCTTTGCCACACCTCTTTCTGCTGTATAGACCGTGTTAGAGTAAGAAATGATAGAATTAGCATTTCAGAGGTGGTGCAGTGTCTCAGATGTTTTTGGGTTTGTATTTTGTGTGTAGGTTTTCTTTCCCTCCTACCCTTCTCCTATTAATTAGTTAGTGCTGTGTGGAAAATCTGATCTGCTTGCTCATTGTTGTCTTCATTATTGAGTTGTAGCACTAAAGTAGTGTCATTATCCCCTGAACCTACTTTTATGTCTTTAATAAATTCACTCTTACTACTTTACACAGGGTGTTAGATTGATGGAAAAAGCTCAAGATGAGAGAGCAAGTTTCCTCAATGTGTTGTGCTAATGTTCTTTCTCCTGTGAGCTGCTGGTCCTTGAGCCATAGGCGTAGGGAGCACAATCATTTAAATCATGGCTTTTCAGTGAAAAAATGGGAGTGTGTTACAGTGGGTACCTCATCATTGCAGAGTGGAATGAGTATGTTCATTTCAATCATAAAGCTTGATGAATACACAAATAGATTTTTTTTTTTTCTCTCCTTGAAATGAATGTGTGTTGATGTTCATGTTGTATGTGTACGTGTTCCCAATATCAGAAATAAAATGAGAGAGTTCCTTGCCCAAAGACAGGCTGGCTTTTCTCTTTTGCTTTAGTTTCCAGTCATCGTACAATCTGATTATGCATTTGTGCATTGAAGGACTTCTACCACTAGGAGAAAATAAATAAAGTCCTTGGAAGACTTTCTTAAAATAGTCTAGAAGGTAGGAGATGAAGTTGAAAGAAGTCTTGTGTATTCTCTCTTTTTTTTTTTTAGCCTGACTTTTCAATCTTAGCTCATAGTCTTAAACTGAATCACAGCTTGTCCAATACAGCAAGTGCAGTGAGTTGACAATTGTTTCCAGTTCCTCAGACCACACATAGTAGAAATTAATTTCCTGAGTAGCTGGACTCTAGGGCAAATCTTATGTGTGCGCTCACAGTAGGAATGACCGCTCGGTCCAGAATGACGGAGCAGCAAAACTCATGGGAAGTGTGTAAGTCTGTGCCATCAGAAGAAAGAGTTGTGTGCCTGTTCTGAGAACACAGTGATATGGTAATGTATTAATTTTACCCATTTGCTGGACGTTAAACCTGCATACATAACCCTGGGTACGTCACACCTCACTGATGCTGTATGATAGAGTTCAGACTCCCATCTTCGTGTTCATTATGTGTTTCAACATGGGCACAGGCAGAACAGTGGCAGCCAATCTGGCATAATTGTGTTGAATTTTCTTAAACCATTGCATTGTTTATCAGGATTAGCAGACTCAACATTTTATTTTGCAGCTATACTGTTCTGTTACCTCTCTGACGAGACCAGCTCCTCCTCAGTGAAAGATGGCTGTATTTTTCTCTTTAAGTAAGACTGGTAACTTGCTATTACTCACAAGGAGGATGAACTTCTGTAAGTGAAACTTGTAAAATCCTGTCCTCAGATAAAATTATTGTGATTCTTCCTTGTGTCAAGTAACTTATCCTCAAGTACACACTGCTTAAGTAAGGCCATGCCCTCCAAGCCCATCTTTCATCTCCTTTGCAAACCAGAGTTAATTTCTGGCATGTCAGTCACCTCCATGGCTTGTGTCATTGTCACTACAGGATTATATTGGATTATTCATTTATTAAACTTTCTAAAGTAACATTTGGACATATATCCAGAATTAATATAGCTATAAAAATCTGTAGTACCTGACGAGTTGCATGTAGGCAGAGAAACTGCTTTACTTCAGCTAAAGCTGTTTAGAACAGCAAGGTTTCTAGTGACATAAGCGAAGTGGAGACAGGAACAAGTCAGTTGACTGCTTTTTGTAATTGTCTAATTTTTCTTCCTTTGACATTCTCTCTGAACTTAGCAGACTGCATGGAGATCTTAAAGCTGATACGAAGGAAGTGTTCACAGTGTAAGATGGGCCTGAGTCAGTGACAAGGTACCCTGTAGATTGTCTTATCAGCCGCAGCAGATTGGGAAGGAAGTTGCCTTGGCATTTGCATATTAATTGTTTGTTTTTAATAAACTCTCAATTTATAGACTTTTTAACAGTAGAGTTAAATTCATTCTTTCTCCTGGTAATAAACTTCCCAGGGAGAATTCTGGAAACACTCTGTGTGTATTAAAGCTGACGCTTCAGATGGAAAGAAGCTGAGATGTTAGCTTCTTCCTGCGTGCAACAAACCTAGGCAGGGTATGGCTGTCACAACCCTTTGTGTTCTACCTCCCCTTTGTTCCTTCTTAGTCTAAAGCACACAAACCAAAGGAGGAGGAGTCTTGAGAAGTAAAGAAAGATATGGCCACCTCTGTGTGTGCTTTGCTAAAGTGTCATTGCAAGTATTTATATTCATTCCCATGGCTTTTGAGAAAGGAAATGCAGGTAATCCTACTTCATGGGTGAGGAGATTGAATAAAAAAAGCAGTTTACTGAGTTGTCCAAAACTACATACACAGCAAGAGTGTGATGAAGGCAGGGAATACCTAATACTCCACCCCCTACTCTGACAGCCTACTGTCACTGGCCACAAAGCATTTATAACCTTAAAATTGTGATACAGTCTGATACATTCCAGAAGCGTGCATTCTGCTCCTGCATGAAGCACCATGCAGCTCCCTAGATGAGGCTAAATAAGGGTTGTAGCCCATTTTTGATAATGCCCATGTTTATTTCCCAGTGCACTGTCGGGCTAGCTCTGCAGTGCTTCCAGTACAGGGGGTCCTGGTCGGTGCTCATGCTGCATGGTCCAGCTCCGCTT
>NW_010327904.1:16416-26187 GCF_000700745.2 Antrostomus carolinensis
AAGCAGAAGGCTTGGGATATGGTGGGGTACATCAACACTTTGAAAGCAGCACAGTGCAGTTCTGGTGGGGTTTGTGTTCTCAGGTTTATCAGAGCTATTCTTAACTGCACTTTCCCGCTGTTGTTGTTCAGAATAAACAGGAGCTCTGATTTACTGTTGAAAATAGGTTTTGTTTTGGAAATTGTTCTCGTGGAATGGGCTCTTTAATGTTTCTTCTCTTCCTGCAAGGACACAGGAATAACTCTTCTGTCTAATGAAAGAGAACTCTTTCTTAAATGGCAAATGCAGGGTATTTAAAGCTCTCAAGTGACTCTCTGGCTATGGTGAAAGTACTTTTTGTTTTAAGACTTTACTGTGGGCGTTTTACTTTTTCTTTAAACTTTAGTAATGATCCTTGCAAGCTGAGCTGTTCTTCTCATGTGTTGCATTTGTGAGAAAGCTGAGCCTTGTATAGTTACAGGTACATCTTGAATATCACTTACTGTGTCTTCTCTTTATGGTCCTCATAGAAGACTTTGTCTGAAGATGGTAATGTCACCCAGCAGGACTGCTATATAGTACTTGTGGCCCAGCCTTGCCATTATAGATCTCCTCTGTGAGTGGCTTATCCTCCAGCTCAGATATTTGAAGTGCTTTCAGGCTGAAACTAAATATATGAGCTCTCTGCCTAGAAGCAATCTCCACCCTAATACTCCCTTAAAAGCAGGTTAGCTGCAGAGAGTGTAATGTAATCCTCTGTCTGCCTCCAGCACTTTCCAACTGAAAGTGTTTAAACACTCTCTAAACATTAAATTAATACTTGCAGCACTTTGGTCAAATCAGTGGCTTGATGCTAAGGATAAGTAGATCAATTTTATACATATGAAAACTGGAGCAAAGAGCAGAATGGCATACAGAAGGTCATGATTGCAGAGCTAGGAATACAAGACTCTAGTGTCACAGATTACAGCCTGTTTTAAGAATGAGAGTCCTTAAAACAGCTGGTGAGTTGTTTATTTTTTATGCTGCTTCCATCTGAGATCGTCATCTTATTGTTGCTTGAGATCTGTGTGGTGGTAAGTCTCATTTTTTTTAATGTATTTGTGTGACTCTTGACTAACTGAGCCAACCTCTTCTTTGGGGTTTCTAAAAGTAGCCTTCATAAAATACTAAGTCACGTTAAGATTCTGTAGCAAGTGATCTGATTATGTAGCACTGTAACTGGGAAATACGGTGCTTTAGAGTTTCTCACCATCTGCTTTCAAAAACTTTTTTAAATGGGTTGCACACGTGGGTGTATCCTTCAGTTGGGCAAAATAAAGATAAACATTACCTTGCATTTATTGTATCACATTGAGGATGGCCTCTTTTGCTTAAAGTTGACAGAATTATGGCAGTTTATCTCAGGAAACAAAAGCCTTTGCTGTCAATGCTCCTGTACGTGTAGGGTGCAGCAGGATTGTTGGAATATGTTTAGTAATAGTTTAGCTGAAGAAGGAAACTTATGATCTGCATAAATTGGATGCGTAGGGGATTTTTTTACTTTAGTTTCTGCCCTTTTCCCCCTTCTCTGTGTTCCTCTGTTTTAGTTCTGGCAGATACAAAAATGGAAAAATGTGATTTTTATTTGATCTTTAAATGTCATGTGAATTGTCTCTATCTTCTCAGTTTGTATGCCCTCATGACACATCTTAGCCTCAGTGATTTCCTCAGGCCGTTGTTCTTACTCGCTTGCCTCTGGACAGTAGTTGGCCTCTCCCTTGTTTGTATGCTCCTCCAAAAATATCTTCCTGTAAGCAATTGGTCACTGTATGTCTGTCTAGCTATTTCCTAGTCTAATGACCTGGTCAAAAGCTAGCAACTGTGAAGTCAGCTGCTTGGCATGGATATTTGGAGAACTGTGAGGGGCTTGGGTATACAGAAGCCTTGGCAGATGCTTGAGGCAATCATCTTGCTTGTCTAACCTGAAATCTTTCAACTGGGCAAAGAAGATATGTTACAGCATGAAACAAACCATTTTCCAAAGTGTTAAAATGAAGGAAATGGTGAACTTAGACTTCTGCAGAGTCTCTGACTCAGTCTCTTGTATCTACCTGTTAAACAGCATTTTGTTATGCAGCCACACAAATAACTGAGTTTCTATGTTGTCGTCACTTTAAGACCAAATGGCAGCATTTATATATTTGTGTTTAATAATATAGAATTGAGTGCAGGTCTTTAGTTCCCTGCAGAGGCAGCAGTTGAAACCTGTGAAGTCTACACAAATGAATCAAGAATTTGAAGATTGACTTACGTTATGAATTCCAATAGGTCTCTGTTTGCTGTTGCATGCTAATAGGAAGATGAAGGAGGAAAGCGATAAAGACACAGCGTGTGTGAAAATAGAGATTCCATTAACTTGAGATCCTGTGGCTTCTGATGCTTGAGCATCACGCAGGATACATCTGCTCTCAAGACCTAGTTACTTCAGGGCGTGACTTTATGTCTATTGACTAAAGGATCCAAGGGTGATTTTCCAAGTCTGTGTCGGGCCAGGTGATTGCAGTGACCTGAGCAATTGTATAATGGCCTCCTATGTTTCATGCTCTTGGCTATGACTTAAATATGGAGATTACCAAAAGTTGAAGGAGATCTGAAGTAAAGAGGTTAGGGGAGACAATATAATCAGAGGTGGTGCTACCAAAGACTGGGGAGAGTGCAGAGAAGGAGAAAGGAAACAGGTTCTCCAAGAACAACTGTTTCAGGTTCAAAATGCACTGGGTAAAGTAACCTGTAGGATTTTAACTTCATGGGATGTATTTTAATTTTTCTTCTTCCATAAACGAGCAAATTCGGAGCAGCTTTCAAAGGAAAGTTTGCAATCTTTTCTTCTCCCCTAATCTGCACCTCTGTTTCTCTTGTAGAATTATCTGCATTCATGTGGCAACCAGATCATTGTTGTTGCTAGCTGTTGAAACTCACATTAAAAAACGTAATGTACTAGTTGCAGCCTTCCTCTTCTCACCTGTTTCCAGAACTACTTACCCACAAACAAAGGCAGTACACAGGTGATGCTGTATTCCCTTGCTCTGGCTTGTCCATGAAGTACTGGAGAGCTGTAGGTGGTACTGCAGAACACAAAATGCGACCAATGGCAGGGGGGTTGGAACTAGATGATCTTTAAGGTCCCTTCCAACCCAAACCATTCTATGATTCTATGATTTGTTATGTTGCAGTTTTTTGGTCAGTAGACTGAACGCAAACAAGCTTCTTCCCCCCCCTCCCCTTTTTTTTTTACTTCTGTAAAGATAAGTGCTGTTCCTCAAAGTCAAGAATATGTGATTTTGATGCTTTTGCTGAACAACCTT
The DNA here is from genome assembly GCF_000700745.2 of Antrostomus carolinensis. Classification (NCBI taxonomy): domain Eukaryota; kingdom Metazoa; phylum Chordata; class Aves; order Caprimulgiformes; family Caprimulgidae; genus Antrostomus; species Antrostomus carolinensis. Next base: position 19,743 of record NW_010327904.1, read on the forward strand.
GTCGGGTCTCTCAGTCTCTGGCACATTTTGGGGCAGATGCACGATTCGATGATGAGCACACATAAATTTTAATTTGCATCTCTTGAAAAAATTCTCTTGACGTAGAACCTCCTGTGAGCTGAACTAGAGGAGCTTTGCTTCCTGTTCCTCAGTTCTCTGCAGGGGCAAAGCTGCAGCCACCTGACAGGGATCTATTAAAAACTCTTTATGTAGTTCTGTTTTGTGAGATCATGTGCGTGTGAGTACTTATATCAACACTTCCTGCAGTTGTCTTGAAGAGTAGAGGGTTGTAGCAATATCTCGCACAATAGGTGGCACTGGCTTTTGTACTGCGTGTAGGCTTAAAGATCTGCTTTACTGCATTGTTAGAAATCAACAGTAGATGTTCATTTTTCTTTTTAAATAAACTGTAATTTGTTCCTTGCTTACGTATTATTCTTGTTTCCCTTACTGATACTGATGATAAGAGCTTTAGCAAACATTCATGATTCTGTGTCTGTATTTGCATCCTACTGTGAAATGCATCCTCCTTTTTGCTTATCCTGTGCTCATGTGAACATTGGATTTTTTAAAATTATTTATTTAATTTTTTTTAGTAGCTGGACTGAAAGACCTCATGCTACCACTATAAAGAAATACTGTACTGTTGGGAGAGTTGTGAGTAGGGAGAAGTAAAACCCATTATAGTCAGTCAGTTGATGATATTCATTCTGACTTTTATGCAGAGAATTGCTCATTAATTTTTTAAATTAGCCCCACAAATAGGTAGCTGCCAATTACGATACTGAGCGTTGATTCACCAGTCAGACTCAAGTTATTGCTTCTGGCAGCCAAACTGCAAAAAGGGATAGTGTGTTTGCAGTCAGTTATGAAAGACCTTTCACCCAAGAGGTCCTCCAAGCTCCTCCCATAGGAGAACTATCAGGTGAAACGCTGAACCAAAAGTCGCAGCTTGTCTGGAAAGTCTGCAAATCACTGAACCCTGAGAAGGCAGCCAAGTGCACACTGGCTTTTTGCAACTGGTGATGCTCCCAGGTGCCATGCTGTTCTCTGGGCACTTGTCAAGACAGCATGGTCTCTGGCTGCACAAATATAGGAGTATCATCCCTGCCAAGGAAAGACCATGTGTTCTGAGCACCTGTGATGCAGGTGAAAACTAACAAATTAATCAAAGTTGGGAAAACAAAGGCTTCTTTTTTCTTAGTGTTACCTGACTCTTCAAGCTGTGGCCATCTCTGATTTGTGTGTGTTGCCTCACAGGTGCGTGTCTCTCCTAAATGCTACCCATGTCTGCCTATCCTGATGTTTCTGTGTTTGGCAGGGAAGAGATTTAAAGCTACAACTTTATTGTCTTAAATAACAAATGAGTTTCTTGTCTTTGTGCTACCTTATTTCCCTTGACTCTGTACAATCAGTGGAAGGAAAGAGGAAGGCTTTCTCAAGGGATACAATAAAGCAAGAGCCTGATGTAACTGTTCTGGGCTGTCTCCTAGAAGACTCTTCATCTCCTTGTGTTGACTACATAGGAAAGTTGTACAGATGCAGATCCATGACCTACAGTCACGTATTATAACCAGTCCCCAGTATTTTTAACCAAATGTTCATGGAAGTGGTTTGATTTAGTAACCTCATGGAATGTTGGGTTCATAATTCTCTTTTAAACTACATGATCGCACTAAGGGTTAACTTGTGATGATCTTGCTAACATCTGAAGTAGGTTTGATACTGTCTTCCTTTGCTCAAAGGCCACAGTCTCCACTTGTGAGGTTTCTATCTTCTGTTATAGACCGAAGTTCCTAAGAGCTTTTTTGCCATCTTCTTTTCTAGGGTGCATCTTCCCCCTGTTCTGTGAGTCTCTATTGCATAGAATCTCTTGATGTTGTTACATGTATGCTCAGATTCTAAATTCCTTCAAGTTGTATCTTATCTGAAAATCAACCTTACCAACAGTGGTAGTACATTTCTATCAAAATTAAGCCTTATCTGGGCTTTTGCAGCAGCAGTGATGAAATAACCCAATTTAAAATAAAAGCAATGGTTTTGAGGGGAACAAATCTTTTTTACCTTTTCCAAGATTCCAGCTGCATGCAAGTGTCCAGTGACAACCTGATCTTTGGTCACGTAATGCTGTCTCTGTAATGGATATCAATACAAAGCCAGAATGTGATTATACTGTCACTCTACAGGTAGGATATAAATAGAGTTTTAACAAATTCCGTATCACTTGCAAGGCTCCTGCTGCTCGCTGGTGGTGGTGGTGCCTTGAAATGTTCATTAAAATGACTTAAAGTGTTGTTTAAGCAGAGTGTCTCACACAGTCAGCTAAGCTGGCTGCTGTTTTCGATTCACTGTATCAATCAGGACTTCAAGTCTCTACATTTTAATTTCTTTTGCGTCAGAATCAACTTTGTCGACTCGTTTGTGCACCTCGGTTGCATAAATTGCTTCCTCAGCTGTCAAAAGTAGGCAATGTACTGCTTTGTAAAGAGCCCAGGTTCTGATGGCTCTGGAAAGCTTTCTTTAGAGTCCAAACTTACGAAGAACAATTTTAGCTTTCTCTTCTGAAGTTTAAATATTACAACTTAAGCACTGTCTGGTATTTTCAATAGCCAACGGTAAAGGTGCAGCCATAGAACCTACTAGCGCTAAATGCTGACAAGCACTGTCAGAAACTCCATGTAGATGAGTTTGGCAGGATTTTAGGATTCTGACCAAGCACACAGAAGTAGAGTACTGATGAGTGTCCACACCTCAGGTGATTTATTTAAAAAAAAAACCCCAAACAATCTTGAAAAGGTGAAAATATAGGCTTTCACTTTGCAAATTAATTTTCCCTCTGCCTCAGGGGAGCAACAGGAAAGAGAATGTTCAAAGCAACGGTGCTGGCCTACCATAAACTTTCACTTCAGCAGTTCTGGTGTTTGATACAGACACTTTGTTTTAACTCATCTGTAATATTCCCTTTGTAAAATCATAAAATTGATCAATGACTTGATATTTTTACAATCTGAAACCTGTGAACAGCCTTCAGAAGAAACCTGGCGTCTTCTAGCTCTTCCTAAAAATGCGTGTGGATGAGTTTCCTTCCTGTGTTTTTATCCTGCATCATAATGTGCAAGTCGGGTACCTTGTTTGTATCGGGCAGGGCCATATCACCTTCTTTATAAAATGATGAGAAGGCCTCTTGAGGCTAGTTAAATTATTGCTCCTTGGAGTAAGTATCTCCTCTTGCAGTTAGAATTCTCTTTAACTCGTGGTCTAAAATGGCAGTAGAGCATGTCAGCAGTTTGGATCCATGGGACTGTAAAGACATTAGTCACAGCTTTCTTCTCAAGCTTCAGGACTGGCCCTTTTTGACAAATGCAGTCCCTGTTTTAGGTGACAGAAATAAAAACATTGTCTCTTTTGGTTGCATATACTCCCTCTCTTTTTTTTTTTTTCCATGATTAGCGGATTTATACAGCAATCAAAATCCTGTTGTTTTCCTCTTCCTTGGTAATGATTGCACCACACACTGAGTATATTTTGTGATTTCAAGCTTCTGTTTTCTTGTAAGAGAATATTCTGTCTCTGTCACTTTTGTGTCACGACCTTTTAAAGGTGAGCTCTTCGGATGACTCCTTGGGGACAGTCAGTTCTATCTGTGCTTTCCCTTAAGATGAGACTGCAGTGCGCTTGGCAGTTGTTGGAATTTGAATTTCTAATGATCAGAAGAAAAGGGTCTCCGCATTAATGACTATTCATGATACTTTTAAAATACCCATAAACTTTCAGTGGCGATATCTAAGCTTAAAGGGTAACAGCTGCAGATACTGACACGCTGATAGTAGATGATAATTTGAAATTTGTTTGCAGCAAAACTCCTGTGTCTGAGTGTTTTAAAAAATAATAATTAAAAAAATCTTTAACAAGCTGAAATATGTGCTAGCATGAGACCAGGTAGATCGTTGTTCTGTGGAAGTCATTAGTGATATAGTCTTCATTGTCCGACATTTGTTCCTGCAGAAGAGCTGCTGGAATAGCTCATTGTATTCAACTGTCTTGTTTCAGCTTGTTTGGAGCAGAAAATGGTTCTAGTGATATGAAAAGAATCCTTTACCCAAACCCTGCAGGATGTGTTGCATCTGAGACAAAGGGCAACAGACTTCACACTGAGCTGCAAGATCACTGCAGTTGGCTGTGAGTTTAGTGGCAGCAAGACTAGTGTGGGTCTGAAAAGTTCACACCTACGGTATTTATTTGCCATTATCCTGAAAATGTGTTCCTCTAGTAACAGCAGAAATGCAAAACCCAGACTATGAATTTAGGCTCAGTTTATGCATGCTTCCACCCTACCCTCAAATTTTCACTTTCTTGTAGCCATTGCACAGAATCACAGAATGGTTGAGGTTGGAAGGGACCTCTGAAGGTCATCTAGTCCAACCAGCCTGCTCAAGCAGGGACTCCTCGAGCACATCAACCAGGATTTTGTCCAGACTGTTTTTGGATATCTCCAGGGAGGGAGATTCCACAACCTCTCTGGACAACCTGTTCCAGTGCTCAGTCTCCCTCACAGTACAGAAGTTCTTCCTTATGTTCAGGTGGAACTTTCTATGCTGCAGTTTATGCCTGTTGCCCCTCGTCCTGTTGTTGGGTGCCAATGAGAAGAGTCTGGCCCTGACCTCTAGACACATCATTTCCTTAGTGATGTGTTGGAAATGCAGCATCCAATATGAAATACCTTTTTTTTTTTTTTTTTTTTTTTTTTTTTCCCTCAACTGAAATGAGATTGGTGATTCCAGACGAGATCTTAATTGCTTTTGGTTCACAACATACTCTGTGTTGCTAGGTAGTACATAGCTCAGCGCTACATCCGTCTGCTGAAATGAGTCTCAGGAGAGGACTAACAGGATTGGGGAGCTTGCAAATTAGGTGTGATGTACAGTGTTAGAGAAGTGGTGGAGGAGTGGACTAGAATTGGCCTTCAACAGCTTTTCTAGTCCAAGAATAAGAGAAACTAGCACAGGAATAAATGTAACCCATGGGGTCAGAACTGCAGTAGCCGTCTGGGCTGCAGGTCAGAGATGAGCTATGCCATCAGCTCTGTCTGAAGGTTTTAACAGCATCTGCCTTCTCTCTGCTTGACTCGTAGTATGTGAGCTTGCTTTCACGAGTGCTAAAATATGCTTGTATAAAAATATCCATCGTATACTATGTGTAAAGGCTTTCTATTGATTATTCAAGAGAAGAAGTGAGAAGGATGTAGACTCTGTGTTTGGAGATGGTAAGTCAGTTTGTTGGCTGTGATGATTTCCTTGAATAAGCATGCTTTAAAGACACAGCGAAGAGCAAAGGACTGAGAAGAGAAAGTTGTAAAAAGGGTGCCTACTAGATGTATAAATTGCTGACAACCCCATTGTATTCCTAATAATCCATCTCACAAGAAAAAAAAAACAACTTCTAGTGCACAGCCTTGAATTTATTTTACATCTATCATGTTTTGCAGTCCTGGCACTGTCTCTGATTTAGATTTTTCATACTCTTCTTCTCTCAGGTAAATTAAAAACTATTGAAACAGCTGCGTGTTGCCTCTGAGAGTATTGCTTCTGTGTGAAAGACAGCAGTTTTCCATAGGATGGATATTAGATAGGCTCCTCTGGGGAGAAATATTTGGAATTCTAAATGCCAGCCAGTTGAGTGCAGCACCCATATTCTCATGTGTTTTTCAGTGTTGATCTCTGCTGTTATTGCTGAAAAGATGCATACTGACGCAAGGTAGGCAAGTGAGAATGAAATACCTGCTAAGGATAAGGGATAAAAAGATGTACTTCAGATAGAGCTAATTGAGAGTATCGCATGTGTTTGACCCGCGGCTCTTGGAAACTGCATCTGTTGGATCACTTTCATTCACTTAGGGAGGTAATTTTACCAGGAAAAGGTAGGCAAGGCTTTTTGACACTTAGTCCTTGTGAACACAATGCTGCTTTTTGCTCACAGTTTTATGCTCTAGTTATTTAGATATTAATTTAATAAATATTTTTCTACTAAAATCTCTGTCCAAAGAGTGGAGAGGTTTGTGTAGAACCTGTGCCAGCTTCTCAGCTTTTTCCTCTCCCTTTTCTCATTCTTTCCTTTTCCTACAGTACTTGAAGAAAAAAAATATCACGCACTTAGCTATGCCAGTCAATATTTTGATGTTCTAAGATGGGTATTATTTTGACCCACTGGTATTTGTTATAAATACTGCATTTCCATAGGCTACATTAAAAGAATATGAAGTGATGCACTCACATTCTAAAAAATGCTTTAGTTAAGACAACCTTGAGCCACTTCCTTTCTTCATCTGTATTATGTTGAGTACTGTTGAGTACTACGATACTGTTGAGTAACGTGTTCACATACTGCTGCAAGTTCCCACATTTGCTGTTTCCCCCGCTTCTCTTTGTTTTCCCCCTTCTCTTTGTTT
>NW_010327905.1:0-31179 GCF_000700745.2 Antrostomus carolinensis
TTTCCCTGGTACATTGGAAGCTGGTTTTGAATGTCTTTGGAGAGGCTTATCTCGGTCACTAACCTTTGCCTTAGGTCAAAATAAGAAAAGGAGTAAGTTTGTATTTCTCTAAAATGATAAGTTGCTTACAGGATGTAGGCTTTCTCCTGTATCAAGTTATGTACAACGTGCCTATTTTAGAGAGCCTTAGAATTTAGTAATACTGTGATTATTAAAAACACCCTTTTCTTCAGAACTCTGGAACTTGTAAGTAGGAATTTGTTATGAATATGCAGATATTGCAGGAGAAAATTAGTGTTTGGTTCTTGTGCTGAAAAGCACCATAAGTTTTATCTCATCATCCCTAAGCAGGAGGCAAGTGTGTTCTTATTTCTTGGGTCTTTTTTGCAGCATACAACCTTTTTTCCTGACAAAACATGATGTTGGTCCAGGGGAATGCATAAAAGTATAAAAGTAGACTGATACCTTTTCTGAAGTTCTACACCTCCTGGCTGGGGTGGATGACTGGAGTCCTTAACTGTGTGTTTGCACAGGGGCCAATTGTCAGCTTCAGTATGGTGGTCCACCAGCAGCTTCTGGCTGAGAAACTGGCATGGTTGGACACCACTGCTGAGGTGTTATCAGAGTGCTGATGGCACACAGCTCCATCTTACCAGACTGCATGTCTGTTATTAACAACACAGTGCTGGTACTTGAGCTAGACCTGAAAAAATTCGAACTGCAGTCCAGACTCCTTCCTTTGACCATGTATTCCCATCCCATCGTTAGTTAATTCAGTGTGCGGTTCTCCAGTGTTACTGGCATGATAATTTTTGTCCTTTTTGGTTGGTAAGCAGATGCTCTCCCAGTTTGGCATGTGGCAACCTCACCAAATGGGTTCAGGCTTCGGTGGTGTCACAGCTCAGCTACAGCAGAGAGGTCTGCCCAGCCAGGGTGCTCTTGGTCCTTAGGAGGCTCCAGGTTGCTCTGAACCCTGCAAAACAGCTCCCTCACCATGCAGGTGCTTTGTGTTCTGCAGCAGAGAGGACTGTAGGAGTGAGGGAGAAAGCAACATCAAAATAATGATTAGCCCTATTCAGTCTCATGATGACAGCAGGTTATTAAAAGTGTTGATCTCCTGTTTGAACATTTTGTATGAGATACATAAATACCATTTTAAACTGTGATTTTTTTGGGGGGGGTGTGTGTTTGTTTGTAAGTATATCTACTTTGGTGTCAATGAAGGCATGATTACTAATTTTTTTTCTCTCTTTGGTTGGTTTTTTTTTTGGCTTAAGGATGCTGATATATTGGACATAGAAAGCAAACACTTTGAAGACCTGGAATTTCAGCAGCTTGAACATGAAAGCAGGTTAGATGAAGAGAAAGAAAACCTGACGCAACAGCTCCTGCGTGAAGTAGCTGAATATCAGCGTAGCATTGTCAGTAGAAAGGTAAAAACACTAATGCTCCATTTCTTTGTCACTGCACATAAAGGAGATGAAATGGATCTACAACCAGATTATCTGGAAGAAATAATGCAAAACTTGCCTCTTTGAAAGAGCTTTTGCAGCAGAGCAAAAGTGATGACCCAGTAACATCCCACACCTATAAAGCATGCACTTCTCAAAAAGGAAATAAATCAATAAAATTCCATGGCCTGTTTGTGTATTTGCATATAAAAATTAAACCCTTAAATTTGCTACACAAAGTACCAGAGTGTTGGTGTTTCTTTATTAAGGACATTTGTACACTCTGGACAAAAAAACATTTATTTTATGCTCATTATTGGTGTTGATTTTAAATGATTTTGTTAAAATAATAATAGAACATCAAATTAAGAAAATAATTTTTAAATATGTTGTAAATGTCCTGTCCCAACCAGTTAAATGACAGATTTTCAGAGATCAGAAGTTGCATCTCTAAACCAGTTCTGTTCAGTAAACAGAAGCCAATCACTATATTATCAAAGAACACAAGCAGTTGTTCTTTTGTTTTGTCTCTTGAAGCAATTGTCTCTTCACTGCCTAAATCTTATTTAATTATCTCCTTCAGAGCAGTGACTTGTCTTTTAAAAACCTCTTTTCCTGCTGCTTCACTCATATGAACGAGTGAACTCTCGTGAATGGAATCCTTGCTGCAGGTTGTCTCGTGCTTTGAAAATAAAACACGTAAATGATGATTATTTTCTTTTTATATTAGGAAAAGATATCTGCTCTCAAAAAACAAGCCAATCATATTGTCCAACAAGCACAAAGAGAACAGGATCATTTTGTAAAAGAGAAAAACAACTTAATAATGATGCTGCAAAGGGTAAGTATTTATTGTCTTTCAAATGTTTTTAGCATGTAATAAAAGTGTGTTTGATAGAATGAAAGAACGTAGAGCACAAGCATCAGCTATGTAGAAGCTATCAAGAAGCTATTAATGAGATAGACATCTTTTGGATCCATTAACCCTTAAAAAAAATTTAAAAAATTTGTAATTAATCAGCAGATTTCCTAAGAGAAAACACTAGTGGCATTTGATAATCTAGAGGGTTTTAAAGGTGTCTCCCTTCCAAGGACTCAATCAAAGGCACCTGGTAGAAGCATGTGCTCCCTGTGTGGCTGCTGGAAATGTGCTCAGACAGCTCAGAGTTGTGACTTGTAATAGCCTGTACTAGGCCACAAGATGAGCTACTTGACATCAGCTAACATCTGCTTAATAAGAAGCTGGACTGAACCCTTCATGTCCATTTTGTTTTGCTTTCAATCATCAGAGAAATCAGGTTTAGTTCATTAAGCAGAACCAGTGTTTTCAAAATGCTGAAGGAAAAACCTTTTAGTTGGTCTGTGCTTATCAAATCAAGTCTTTCACTAGCTCTTCGTTCTGTATCTCCAGTTTTTTTGTTCATTTTTGTTGTACGTGGTTGAAGCTGAACCTCTTCTGTGCAGTTTCTAGTCTATCCCAGCGTGTTTCTTTACACACTGGAGAAAACAGCTGGCATTTATGTTCACTACATGGCTTTTTGTATTTAATGCAAAATGTCTGATTTTTAACAGGAAAAAGAAAATCTCTGTAATCTGGAAAAGAAATATTCCACGCTTTCTGGAGGAAAGGGATTTCCTGTCAGTCCCAATAGTCTAAAAGAGGTAAAAAGATTCACTGCTTTTTACTTTAACATAAGTAACTTTTAATACCACTTCATACAAAAGCACTCTAGTATTTAATGAAGTCCTATTCATACAAATTTTTTTGAGATGTGATGAAATTACATTGTAAAGCTATTCATGGAAGTCCAAATGCATGGGTGAGCAGAAATAGCTTCTCTTGACATTTTCCCAGATATGACTGGTATCACCTTAATCTCTTGCCCTGGAAAAATGATCATTTTTATATGAGGGGAGGAGGTGGGTAATTTTCTCAAAATAGACAATTAAACCTCATTGAAGTGAAGAAGAATGAGGTCCAGGAATAACTCTGTTCAAGTATGAATACAGTTGAGTCTTATTTTTCCACTGTAGATTTTACCATTGCTTCCCCTCCTTTATTTTAAGGCTCTGCACTAAAGCATGATGACTATACATTTTGATCTTTTTAAAAAGCATTGAATTGAAGACTTCAAGCTATTTTGGTTGTAAGATTCCTATTGATTTATTTATTTAACTATTTTGACTAGTTAGAGTAAAGTTGTCAAATATTTCTTGCTGAAAAAACTAAGTTAGTTTGGGTAATGCATTATGAGACCCAGAACTTACCTGCAGCTGTCCAGACTTCATAGCTTTGAGGAGACAGCTTTAAACTTCAAGGTCCATGATGAAGGTCAGTGTAAGGTAAGCCACAGCCACTGCAAAGATTCAGTCAGCACGTACGATATTAGCATTAACTCCCCGTATTTCTCTCCTTGACTTGACTTGATGAATCTGCAAATTGCAGATAAACAAGAAGTTATAAATGGAGAAGCAGAAAATCTAGCATTTAAAATACGCTGACAGGTATCTATGGCTGCTTCATTAACTTCTGCTTAAGAGGTCTGACTGAACTTTCTGGATCTGCTTGTACCAAAGCCCTGAGCAAGGTCTGCCCCATCTGACGATGTAGGTGTCCCTGTGGGAAGCTGGGCTCTTGAAGTCTAAAGCAACCATGTGTCCTCACAGCACCTGGGAAACATGATCTTGCTTATTTGACCTCAAAGTTCCTGGTGAGCCCAGGTGGCCTCCAGCACATACCAGTAGAGTTGAGCAGCCTTCCTCACTGTGAGCCATGCTGTAGATGACTAGGACCTTGAGTGTCCTAGGTTGTGCTCTGACCTGGACATCTGATTTCCCACCAGGACATCTGGCAAGTCTAAGCTTCATTGTTGTTCTTTTGAGATGAATCTGTTCATTTTCTCACTAGAGAGTGGGTGCTATCTCTGATTTTTGTCTTTGTAACCACATAACGGTTTCTTTAATCACAGCTATTTCAAAATGCAACTACATTAAGTGAGCCTGACACTCTTTTTATGGCAGTGGATTACTCAGCAGTGCTGTTCTGTTCACTGTAAGGAAGTCAGTTAGGACTTAGCCCAAGGTAAAAGGGAGAAGGAACAGCATGGCTTATCTGTTTTAAGCTCGCTGTCCCCATAGGCTCTCTGCTATAAAAGAAATGCTTTTCCTTGCCAGACCTTACGCTTGTTTTGGCTCAGTTTTATTTTTCTCTGACTGTTCAGGCACTTTTAAAAAGCAGACACCCAATGGTACACAGGCTTAACCAGACTCCCTGCACACAGAAGCTAATTTCATCACACAGTTGCTCATGTATCAGTTGAGTCTGTGGTCCAGCATTTCCCAGCCCCTCCTCACCAAAGCACACATTTATCCACCGTGACGCTTACTCTCTGCAGGCACAGCAATGGAGAGTAACACTGCCTCACATAAAAAGGCAGGGTGCTTATCCTAGTGCTTAAATAACTGAGGGAAATCAATGCTGTTTAGAAGTTTAGCATTGACATAGATGCCTAATCTGACTTGAAACCATTTATTTAATCTAAGGTAATAGGAGCTTGAGCTAATGCACAGTGAAGTCATTCCTTGTTTGCTTTTTTTTAACCCCATGGTGAATCCCCATTGGGATTGTGAGTCTGAACTCAATGTTTTTCATATAATGGTGAAGGTGCTTTTATTATCTATAAAAATGAATGTAATATTGCATTCATGGACTTGCCAAGTTTTGGTTACTGATGTACTGCTACTACAAGATGGTACAGCAAGTTTTATGTTTAATCACACTGGACTCTACTGTAATATGGCCATGTGTTTGGAGAGGGAAACTTTAATATCTTACCCAGACTCCTTCTCATTTAATAGTTTATCACATGATATCTGAGTCAAGATTTGCCTCCTACTTCTAGAGTGCTGTGTTCACAGTGTGATACTTAATTTTCCATTGAAATAGCTGATAAAGTACATTGAAAATTATGCTAATAGATATAGGGTTGGTCTTTTTTCAACCTGCCTTCTATAATCATTGCTATAATTTATGCATTTTTTTAAAAGAAATACCATAGCTGTCAGTGTGATTGTTGGGGTTTGTTTTTTTTTTAAAAAAAGGCAAATTGAAATGACTGTGGGGCTAACACTGACAGCATTTTACCTGAGTCTGCTGGTAACACCTAAAAGTTAGAAGCTACTTTCAGACAATGCAAATGGAAGGTGTTGTGTCAGTAGTGTAATTTGTAGGGTAGCAATGGCTTGTCCTGATGTAAGCTCTTCCCAGTCCTTTCAGTTAATTGGTTTACTCAAACTAGCTTAATAGTTAAGCAAGAAGCAAGTCAGGGTAAGTTATTTTATTTAAACATGTACAAAAAAAAAGTTAAGAAATAAAAAGATGGGTGAATAAAGTTTGTTCTTTCTTTTCCCTCAATCTGCTTTCCTGAGAGAGAGCTACCTAATTTCTAAAGGGTATTTATATTTTAGTTAAGTCTTTTGGTCACTTAATGTACATGTGCTTTTTGATCACACAAATGTATTTGTTTAAATGAAGAACAGTTTTCAGAATCCGAGTATTCAGCATTCGATAAGCTTGATGATTTTATTTTATTTACGATGTATTTCAATGATAACAAATATTTGGCTGTATCACTCTAAACTAACTTTCATCGTACTGGAGACATTAATACTCTTGCACGTCTCTTGGCTTTTGCTCCTTTTAACTTCTGAATTCCTCCTTTTAGGGCTATATCAGTGTAAGTGAAATTAGTGAGCTGTATGGCAATTCCACGAATATATCCCCTTCCACTCAGCCCCCCACAGATGCTGAAGCAGTTGCCACTGAGCCTTCCACGGCTGTGCTGACGAGCCAGCCACAAAATAAAGAGGTTTGTTTGAGAGACATTTCCCTTTGTTTGCATTGTTCTTTCATGACTGCCTTTTTCTTTTCTTTTTTTTTTTTTAAATTTTTTTTGGTAATTCAACCTGTAACAGATTGACCCTAAGGCAAAGTGCCATCTGCCAGTTATCAAGTCAGATAAGAGTTTAAGAGTAAAGCTGAAAGGACTGCTCCAGTTGTAAAGTGTCTTTGATGATGTAGATGGGACTTTGAAGGCCAAAAAACATGAATGCTTATGACCCAAGCAGCAATAAGTGACAATCTTTGCCTGTCAGACATTGTAATGTAATGCACCTTTGGTAACCAGTCTGTGGACGTGCTTAATGATTACTTGATCAGTGGTGCTTGGGTGTTCATTCTGTATGTTTTATTGCTTCTTTCCCCCCCCTCCATGTGAGGTGGTAGAAGTATATCTTGAATATCTGTGGGAGATGGGTAGTTCCTATTTACCTTAGCTATTCCACAGAGTCTGTCCAGTCTGTGTCTTCTAGCTTACTCTCTCTTTTCCTTATTCTTTGTGATGTTTTTGCCTTCGTAATGACCATAGCAAATTTTGAATAAATCCCCTTTTAAATAAATGGAAAAACTTTATGAATGTAAAGCCACCTACCTTTGTGTTGCAATAAGGCAGCAACTGGTTTAGAATTTGGCATTTCTGTGCTGCTTTTGGTAGTTAAATATACCTTGAGAGTTGCAATACAACACCTCTCCTCTCCTGCTAAATGCTCCAGCAAACACAGTTCTAAAACTGCAGCTTGTATGTGCCATGTCTTTTGAGCGATTCCAAAAAGAAAACTCTGTGTGTAATTTCTCTTTTTTCTATAAAGCTAAGATCACCTCTCTGTTCTGGATTTGTGTTTCCTCACTCTCTTTCTCCTCGCTCTATTGCTCAACTTCCATCAGTCCATTGGCCTGAGGTCATGGCTACTCATGTAGATCCTATTCCTTTATCTGATACACCTCCACCTCTGCCAGCTAAGAAACACCGCAGGCAACAACAGGTAACAGATTCAAAGCTGATAACTTGGAATTATTTTTTTGGTTTTGTTTTGTTATGGTGGCCATGAAGTTGATTTATGTGTGAAGTTGTTAAGAGTGATATGATACATCATTAGTTGATGGTGCTTGCAAAGTGTTGTGCTTAGAGGCTTTGCTCATTTAAAAAATCAACACAATGCATTATTGAATGTTACTGAACAAAAATTCTCCTTATATAAACAATCCAGGCAAATACTAATATTTAGGAGCCATTGTAACTGCCAGAAGACTTGCAGCAATGAATTATAGGTGGCTGTGTTTGAAATCCTAAATTAATTTTTCATATACATTTGAACAATGCCTCTCAAAAGCTGCGTCAGTTTTAAGCCACCGATTCATTAGAATAACTTGTATTTCTTTGTAATTGGATTCCACTTGTACACTAGACTTGAGTTTAAAAAAAAAATGGGTACAGGGGCACGTACACAAAAAGTGCACATTAATTTCATATATTTTCTTAATCAATGTGAATTTAATGTAATATTTGTAGAAACCCTGGAAAGCGTTGTGAAGCAGGAGGTACTCTGTATTTTAGATTTTGCTCTTTCCAGTGAAGTTCCCAGACTATCACCTTCAGTATATCCCATGTAGAGCATAACTGAGCAAGTAGGTCAATTCGTTTTGTCAAAACCGTGTAACAAATTACATTTGAAGCATTTCAGAAACCTGGAAGAGCGCAAGAAGCAGCACAGGGAATGTGTGTACATGAGCGATACTTTACCTCGCAAGAAAACGGCTCCGTCTGTGTCACCGCACTTCAACAGCGCGACGCTGGGACGAAGCGTTGCTACTACTAAAGTACGTAGTTGTGTGCTGTTAATAGCCTTCCAATGTCTGTATAAAAACCTGTATTCTGTCAGAGGTAAGGTTAGGTAGCACTCTAAGCATTACCTAAGCCCCTAAATTCACATCTGAAATTGACTCTGAAAGAAATTTGGGTTTATTGACATATGGGAATATCCAGGAAGCCTTCCGTACTCCCAACCTTTATTCTGACCTCTGGAAATGCTGTGCTCTAATAGAAACATAGAATGTCGTGAGTGGGAAGGGACCCACAAGGACCATGGAGTCCAACTCCTGTCCCTGCACAGGACAAGCCCAAGATTCAGACCATGTATCTGAGGGCACATGTTGGCCAAATGCTTCTGGCATCTTGTCAGGCTTGGTGCCATGAGCACCTCCCTGAGGAGCCTGTTGCAGTGCTCCACCACCCTCTGGGTGCCTCCAGAACCTTTTCCTCATGGCCAACCTCACCCTCCCCTGCCACATCTTCCTGCCATGTCCTCTGCTCCTGGCATTATCTTGCATTTTGTTTAATGTATCTCAAGGATTGTATTTCCAAGCTATTTTAGCTTAAATTCATTATAGAGACTGAACAGATTGTTCTCCTTCCTACCTAAGATCTTTCAATGGTAAAGTTGTGTATAAAGTGCAAATACTCTTTATTTGTGATGTGGTACATCGACAAACAGCAGCAAGGTGGAGATATTTGAAAACATAGAATCATAGATTGGTTTGGGTTGGAAGGGACCTTAAAGATCATCCAGTTCCAATCCCCCTGCCATCAGCAGGGACACCTTCCACTAGTCCAGGTTGCTCAAAGCCTCATCCAACCTGGCCTTGAACACTTCCAGGGATGGGATATCTACAGCTTCTCTGGGCAACCTGTTCCAGTGTCTCACCACCCTCACAGTGAAGAACTTCTTCCTAATATCTAATCTAAACCTTCCCTCTTTCAGCTTAAACCCATTTCCCCTAGTTCTATCACTAAATGCCCTTATGAAAAGTCCCTCCCCAGCTTTCTTGTAGGCCCCCTTCAGGTATTGGAAGGCTGCTATAAGATCTCCATTTTGTCTAGTAAGAGACTGTGCACAACTAAAATATTCATGGCTGATTGATATGATGTGACATGGATACCCATGAGAAAGCAAGTTATTTTACCATTAGTTGCTGATACAAAAAAAAGTCTTGAAGTGTAGTTTTAAGTACATATTTACAAAATTTCCTGCAGGGACATTTACCATTAGGACAGAGCAACAGTTGTGGCAGCGTCCTTCCTCACTGCCTGGCAACCATGACCAAAGAGTCAGAGTCGAGAAGGATGCACAAAGGTAAGACCTTTTTATTTGATTCATTGCTGTTAAAAGTCAGTCTTCAGTTTTTCTGAAAATAAGTCTGAAACTGGTGTTGCTATAATCAGGGCTGTAAAAAAAAAAATAACAGGGCTGTAAAATAAGTTTCCTTTTTGGTGAAAAAAGCAAGCTCTAAATGTAATTTGCAGATATCAGGTGTTAAGATGATGATGTAGGTGCACAAGTAATTTTGAAGTATGCAGTCACCAAATACAATCAAGTAAACAAGAAAAGTATCTTGAAATATACACATTGGGTTAACTGGGTAATTTCTGTGAGTGATTTTGAGACAATATATTAAATATATTATATGTTGCTTTCTTTTTTCTTCTCTTTTCTAAAAAAATAATTATTTAATGTTGTGATCTTAAAAATTGTTTTTCACAGGCATATATTTTTGCCTAGACAAAGTAATTCCCCAGACAAAGATTCAGTATCGTGACTTACCTTTGAGAATCTGTAACTGTGGTGTTGTCACCAGTCTTAAATATTTGGGCTACAAAATAGGAAAGGAGAGGTGTTTTATCGTAGATGGATAGCTGCATTTTTGTAACAGGGACATGACAATTCTGGATTCAAAAGGAAGTTACATCTTTGAAACGTGAGCTTTTAGGCTGTGCCATTCTGTCTGTTGACTTGAGTCGATACGCTTAATTTCTGCTTTAATAAGATGCATTATTCATAAGTGTCCCATCTGCAAATGGAGTTGCTTCAGTGCCATCTGTCAGTTCCTTTTCTTTCCGGCATCTGCAGCATTGTTATCAATAGATGAGCCAGAGGTCCTTAGGTAGAATTGCACTGACTAAGCCTGAGCTGAGATAGGATCCATCCTGTTGTTACAGGACTTGTCAGAGCTAGCAGCTGTTAAAGGTCAAAGAGCCCGACTGAGGTCACCCACACTCATCAAGATGACTCAATACAGGGATGGAACAAGCTTGCTGAGAAGGGATCATGACTTATTACATACACTTTAAAGAGCTGATCCAGTTGTGATTTGGGGTTTTTGAGCTTTAGCTATGCAGCAGGCCTTCCTCAAACCTACCGTGTTGTGGCTAACTTACCTCGAAGTATTTTGGATGTCATACAAAAAGCTTGGAAAGCTTTGATGTACTTAATTTGCAGGGGGAGAATTGCTTGCAAGTACACTCATGCTCTTCATTACACCATCGTGCAGAAAACGCTTTGTTTCCCTTTGAAAATCAGTAAGGATGGTTTGGCTAAACTCTGATCACAAGAGATCACGTGTTTACAATTGGAAATATTTCTGTAAAACGTTTGCCAAAGATCATTAGTGTGTGACCTAAAACACAATTACAAAGTGTTACCAAACCTAATACAGGCAGAGATAAGAGTTTTGTAAGTCAGTTAAAATTCTGCAGTCTTATGTGGCTTCCACTAACATCAGTGAGTTATGAGTCTGTGTAACTAAGATTAATTTCAGCAGACATCCTTAAATACATCATTGAAAACCACGCCAAGTATCACATCAGTAGGCATCCTTGGTAATGTTCTTTTATTCCATCACTCTGTGATAAATGTTTCTGAGATAATAAATACACTGTATTTCTTACAGAAATATTCTTGAGGTAGATCAGCTTTGTGTTTTTGGACTAAGTGAATATTTTGGAGGAGTAAGATTTTCTACCCAATCACTGGAACTCTGCAAATGTATAGATACTGCTTATACTGATAATGATGCTCTTAGATCTCATCCTGCTACAAAGATCAGTTCTTCACCTAAAACAGGTGATGAATAGATGAAAAGTCTTGTTGACTTGTCATGGGTGTTAAACCACTACTTGTTTTCCTTGCGTATCTTTTCCCACTTGATGGGTTTTTCACTCCATCAGTTTCCTGTGTTCAGGGTGATGTATTGCAAACAACATGGGGGGCTGAAGTTAGGGATACCTTGAGCATAGAGCTGCACCATGTGCATTGGAGCTGGGTGTTCTCAGCTCAGTGGAGAGCCAGGGTCTCACATGATAAATGTCATTTCATCTGCTCTGGGGCACTGGCTATTGTGTAGTGTCCCACAAACTGCTCTACAGAGATGATGGTGCACTCCTGAAGCAGTGTGAGTAGCTTACCACCTTCCTTAGGGCACTGAACAAACTTCTAGGACAGATGTTTTGGTGTGTTCATACAGATCTGAAAAGAAGTAAGTTCACTGGTGCCTGGAAGAAGGAGTGGCACTAGCTTGAAGATATCTGAGAATCATCACTAAATTAGTAATGGTATAAAATAAGCTTTCTCTAATTTTTTTTTTTCTTCAGTTTTTCTAATTTCAGTCCAAGAAGGTAAATGTAGAAGTCTGAGAGGAAAAATTCAAAGTTAAAAAATGAAGTCAGGAAATGAAGAACAGCCACTTGAGTTTGAACATGGATTTCAATCTCTTTTTCTTTGTGTGGGAACAAGTAATGTCTATGAATAAATCCAGTAGGAAATATTTTCATAGATTTTAAAGTACTAAGTAGTCTCTATTCAAGGATTACCAAAACTGTGTTTAGTCAGTCATGTGAGTTTAAAAATTCTTCTTGAAAGAAACTGACAGTCTAGAGACCTCACTCTGCACAGGTTGAAACTTGGTCCCAGGAAGCTCCCATGGGGCGCTGGGTGCCTGAAGCCTGCACAAGGACAGGCAGGATTTGCAGGATGGACTCCAGAAGAGAGGAGGGAATGTCTAGCTGGGACTTAAGATGTTAAGACCAGACACAGCTCTGGGAACAAAACTGTTAGGACAGAGAAGTTCCATACCAGCAAGATGGTGATTTGTATTCTTTCTAAGCTCTACAGAAGAACAGTATACTGAGTGCAAGGTAGTTATGTACCAACAAATTATAAGCTTTCCAAAACAGGTTTGTTTTGTTTTTGTTTTTTACTCTTTCTCTTATTGAACTCAGGAAAAGCCAGAAAAGGTATGAAAACATCCCCTTACCTAGCTGTATCGTTGTCATGTTTTTGGCAAAAGTACTGATTGCATCAGCACTGTCAAGTTGTTCCCAAAAATCTTGGAAAACTTTGAAATAATTGTTAAATAATGATGGTACTTCAAAAATTCTTTTTTTTCCTGCTGTCAAATAGCCTGTCACAACAGAACTTTTATTTAATGCCGGTATCTGCAGAGCTGCAGCTTTGCAGGCCCAATTTTTTTGCTTCTTTGCTCATAGCCGTACAAATAGAGCAGAAAATTTAGAAATCTTTGCAGATCTGTGGATGACAGTGACAAGGTAGGCAGACTCGGGCTTCCTACTTTGGAGTGTTTCCATACAAAAAATGTATTGTGACATGTTAACGTCAATCTTTAAAAAAAAAGGAGAAAGGATGGAAATAAAAGAAAATGTTGTACCATGATCTTTTTTATGAAGTACTATTTTTTTTAACATACTTGACAGCGCCACTTATTAATAACAGCTTTCACCTGTAATTCTGACCTCACCATAATTTTGTGGTGGTATATCTGGGGGGGGTTTTTTGTGATTCTGCAATAACTCTCTTGGATTTTTGTTTTAATGGTTTGGCTTTATGGATATTTGCAATATTTTGCTCAACAGCATGGCTGTTAACAGTGGTAAGTTTACTGTTTTACTACGGAGAATACTAGCCAATGCACCAAGAAACGTATTAGCTCTTGTATCAGCTTAGACTTGGCAGATACAAGTCTTGGCTTGTGGGTTATTTTCAGTGAAGTGCTGCTGGATCTTATGAGGGGTCTAATATTTTTAAGTGCATGTTCTGTGAATAGGCACCTGAATGGTTTAAAGTTTCTTCAGCAATAGATTGTGCCTGCATGATGTGTAAGTGGGGCTGTAACAGAGGCAGGTTGGTTGTGAGGCTTCTCGGGGTCGGTATGCAGCTGATCCTGAGCTCTGAGCTGCCTGTTGCTTACAGCACGAGGAGAAAATGAGAACATCACGTTACGCTCTCATTTTGCCACCTAACGACTGTATATTTCTTGCAGTGTTTGGTTACATTTGCATGATGACATAAATTTAACTGGTAAATGTTTTACTTCAAAATGGGTTCTTTAACTTCATGGATATATTTAAAAATGGGTTATTTATCTTAATGGAAAGTTGAGTTTCCTTTAGGAAAGCGTTTGTAAAACTGCCATGTCTGTTGTTTCTCTATTCCTTTTAGATGGGTTTATTTTTCAGTTAAATGTAAGACGTGTAATTAAGATTTCTGGGCAGGGAAAGTTTTGCAAAAGGCTCAGTAGAAAAACATGCATTTTAATAAAGTTCTTTCAGTAATTTGTTTTTTTTCCCTCTCTTTCCATAATGAATAATTGATAACCATTTCACAGGAGCAATTAGTCATTCCAAAGGTTCGAGTACGAAAGGTAATTGCTTCTCTGCAATAACAGCAGCATTTGCCAGAATAATGGGGAAAAAACCAAACTGCACGTGTGACTCAGTAACACCTGTGTTGTGTGATGCTCTTATCCATAACTGCCGAGGTGTATTTGTGTTCCTTTTGTCTCTTTTACTAATCGGTGCAACTGAACTTTTATTGAAATTTACAGTTCTCTCAAATGGCAAATAAAGTCCTGTTAGTTCCTTAGAAACCAGCTTTAATCATCTGCGAGAAACCTTTGTATGGTTCAGAGGGAAGTGAGGAGGAAAGAGGAGACTATCTGCCTTGGAAATGCTTGTAGGGCATGATTTCCTTAATAATATGCTTTTTATTCAACTTCAGTCATGCTTTTCAGATACCTTTTGGAGAATATTGTAACCTTTCCAAGGTAGAGCTGCAGCTCTTGGCTCCCTAAGCTGGGACTCTCCCCACTCCAGCATGGCAAAAATACCAGACAGTAACCTTGTATGTGCAGATAGAGAAGAATAAGGCAGGAAAACATTCCTACTTTAAGCATGTTTTCCTAACATCAGTGTCTTAATGGTGTCTAGTAAAAATTTTTATCTGGACCTTGCTGCATTTGTATATTTGTCTGCATTTTTCCTGTGTCTGTTTATCTTAAATATGTGGAACATCAGCAGCTGCCTTCCTGCACAAATGGGAGGTTTTAATGTAGGACTCTGACGGTCCTTCCTAATCTCCAACTGTGCCACCAGCTCAGATTTTGGGTCAGGAATGTGCAGAGAGTATTATAAACTTGACTGAGCATCAGAGCTGTGAGAATGTCTCACTTTGTGCATTGATTGAAGGAAAAGCTGAGCAGTGCAGTTGCATTTGTAATTATATGGATTAAACAAACCTTAAAAGGGCACTGTAAATTAATTTCAGCAATTAAAACGACAACTATCATTATATTCTCCTCTTCATCAGGCAAACTCAACCACCTCTCTGTAAGTCTGTATAAATACTGCTGCATTATTTACAAAGAGCAATGGCAACATGAGATAAAAATAATTCTAAATAATTTTTTTTTTTTTAAAGGAAGCGTAGCCAAACAAAGTTCCCTGTGTTCAAGAAGGATGGCTTTTCGGGAAGGATGAATTTGTGGCAAAATAACAGTGCAAAGAACTTAAATGTTGCATAACCCTTATTTTTCTTTACAGTCATTGACCTATAGGGATCTGCTTCAACTCTGTAGGGTGAAGGCCAGTTTCAAAGCTCCAGGAAAGTACCTCTACACTAGTAACTATGATGGTGTGACAAGTAGCCTATATTATTTCGGCTGAAACTAAAAGCCCAAGTTGCAGTTACCAGAAGGCAAAGTTCCACAGACAGACCAAAAAATAATAAAAAAAATCAACATTCAGTAAAATCAACTAAACAAGTACTCAAGACCATTAAATATCAGGACTTTTTTTTTTCTTCAATCCATATCAATTCTTTTGGATCTTTGAATCTTGCTGCATTACTTTCCATATTAGGCCTAATTTTCATTTTTAAATGTAAATTTCATTCATTCAAATTAAACTTTCATAATACACATACAAGAATATATATTGAAAAGTCAGTCATGCTAATCTGCATATATTTGTGTCCATCATAGATAAAACAGGTATGTAAAGGTTTTATTTCAGTTATTATTAACTTGTGAAATGAACCATAATATTGTAGTACCTTGGTCACAGTGTAGTTAAGACCCAGATGATGCTCAAAACGCTTGTGCTGCTAACATGTTACGTTCAAGTCACAAAATTTCTGTGTAAAATAAATGTTTCCTCTGTACTCTGCAGGGTACAACCATCAGCGTGTCTGTGAAAACCAAAGGCAGAAGTCTCCTGAATTCTACAGCAGAACAGCATCCGAGTCAAATGTGTATTTGAACAGTTTCCATTACCCAGATCGCAGTTACAAGGACCACGCCTTTGATACGTTAAGCTTGGACAGTTCTGACAGTATGGAGACAAGCATATCAGCATGCTCACCAGATAACATTTCCAGGTAAATCATCTTCCTTTGTGATGTTGTAATGGTCACAGGGTTATAATGAAGAAAGTGAATATCATAGAATCATGGAATGGTTTGGGTTGGAAAGGACCTCAAAGATCATCTAGTTGAACCCCACTGCTGTGGACTGGGTTGCTCTGGTAATGTGACTGCTGCTAACTGGTTGAGAAAATCTAAGATCATTAGACAGGCATAGTATTTAGTATCTGTGTAGCCCTTTATAATTGGGTTTAACTATCATCTCACTTGTTTCTTTAAAGATGGAAACTAAAAATATGGAGAGGCTAAGTGATAATGTTGAAAGCCACAGAGAAATCAGTGTGAGTCCTGGACTGAAATAATGAAGTTGTCAATGCTCCTTTCAGAGTGGGTAATACCTGAGCTTCCTTCCCTGGGCACTATGGCAAAAGAATTTCCTGTGATAGGAAATTTCTCAGACATGTGCTGGCAATGAAGTACACTTGTTCTGCTGCAGGTCCACCATGTTAACTTACTAGAGCCTTATGCTGAAACACTAAGGGCTCCTCAGGTGGTCTTTTTTACCCTTTCCTCTCCCTTTTCTGGGTCAGTAAAAATGAAGAGACGACACTGAAAGGCTTAGAGCTCTCGGCTGCTTTTCTGATCCTCAGAGGCTGTCAGCTCAGTCACTGCTCCTCGGACAAAGAACATCAATGACCTGTCTTAAAAGTCCAGCTGAGTCTCAAAATTGTGTGCAAACAATTTTCTTCTGACAGTGTGGTTTCAATGATAGCACTTCCATTTCTGCTCACAGTCCTGCCCCAGCAGTTTCATGAGCATAAGTGGAGGCTAATAATTAAGTACAACATTGTCACAGGATTACAAATCCCTTGTGAACACAAGGACAGCTTTTTTGGCATCTGTTTCCCGTAACAGGGTATCAGCCCTGATACTGATTTCTCCTTGTAGTCTTTATCATTGCAATATCGAGGGTCTCAGAAAATACCACTGGCACTCATTCTGCTGGCTAGTGGGGTTTTTTTGTTTGATTGGTTTTGTTTGTTTGTTTGTTTTAATTAAAAACATTAGGACTCAAGTTTTGAGGATTTCTGGTTTTAGTAGATACACAGATGGCAAGTTTCTGATAGCTGGGACAGGCTGGGTATTAACTCTTATCTCTGCAGTGATCTGACACGGCAGGGGTATGAAATCTGTCTCTCTCTGACTTGCTGCTCTGACCATTTTGGAGGAAGATGGCATGTGTCTGAGCTACCCGGGGCCATCTCGTAAGTGGAATGTCCAGCCAAGGATGGGGGAGCCCTGATGGCTGTTGGATTTCATGGGTGCTGTTTGCCCTTCTGCCTCCCTCTGGCTCTTCTGCAGCTTCCAGATAATGCCAGAAGAAAACAAAACAAACAAGCAACAAAACAAAACAAAACAAAAAACCACAAAACAATCCCAAAACCAGAAAAGGACCCTTTATAACAGATCTTTCAGTTTCTCCCAAGGCAAACTTTGGTGAGGGAAGAAAAGAGTGTGGTGTGGGCTGATTTTGTTGATAAAACTTGGAAGATACGCAGTTAATTTTCCTTAACAAAGCTTCCCTTAAGCAAAATTAATTCAGATTGTTTTAGATGATGTTTGAGAATCTTTTCTAACCATACCAGACTTTAAAGGAAAACAATTTATGATGCTTTGTTCCGACATTTAAAATAATTTAAGTTATATTTTAGCATGTATAAGGTGAGAGAGACTTTTTTTGCTGGAAATGCATAAAATCTATCTGTGCTCAAAGTACAGAAGAAACAGAACTGCCGTAGTCACTCAGCAACTTGCCAAACAAGGGTTGTTCCAATGTTCATTAGCAGCTTCCTTTTCATGGCTGAGGATTCAGATATTGTGGTGTTCTTCTATCCATTAATTTCTGTGAGCAGGATAAGCAAATCAACAATGAAAGAATTTAACTAAGCTGAAGTGATAACCAGTTTAATATGGGAAAACCTACCACAATTAACTATCTTCCAGATTGTTCAGATTACTTTTAATTTATGTCCCTGTTGCATTTATTCAAGTTATTTGACCCAGAGTCTCTTGGCCCATCAACTAAACATACTTTGGCCAAACTAGGCTTAGGCATTTAAGTCAGTGGCCTCACTTTTTTTAGAGGCAATAAGCTTTTAGAGTTCAGATAGATTTCAGGTGGATTATAGCTTTTCTGCAAGCTCGGGTTAAGGGTTAAATGAGGTATGTTATTTTTATATTGTATTTTATCTTCTCATTAAACATATTCCCAGTATCAGACAGAGAAATGTCTTCTCAGTAGTCTGGACTACTTCCATTCTACCTGTGTCCCTTCAGAGCTGGTGTGCATGCAATTAAGTAGCAGGAACAAATCTGCCACCTGACACTCACTTCCACTTGAGTGGTCAGATAACATTTTCAGTACAATCCCAAGTCAGATTGCTCTCAGCCCTAAGCATTTGAATCTATTCCATTTCCTCATTGTTCTTTAGTCTAATGGCATTATTAATGGTAATACAGTAATATTTAACATCAGCTGTTTTCATTGAACAGCATAAGATGAAAAATAAGAGAGAGAGCATGCCATGGAAATGCCACAGTTCAAATGGCTGTTAAATTGTGATGAAACACAGAAATTGTACTGGAGAAAAGAAACAAAAGGAAAAAGGACAGACAAAGGTGATGGCTGTGCTGTTCTGTGCTGGGCCAGGATCTGGAACTCTCTGTGGTTAACCTTGTTTCTTTGGCTTGCTGGTTACTTTAACTAGTAGATCCTTCCTGACACTGTCACTGAATGGCCTTTAGGAGTACCTCGTAATCCTCCTTATTTTTATCGAGCATTTTTTGATGATGAGCTCAGCAGGGCACAAAACAAAGCCAGTCAACAGCCAGAAAGACTGTTATATTCAGATGGCTGCTAATGCCAGCTCTGAGGATTCTGTTCTGTTAGGACATGGCAACTACCTCCATCCCTATTCTGTTATCTGGGAGAAGATGACAGATCACAGGGGACTGACAAGGTGCATTTTTAGGCACTTGAGTCTGCATTTTCCACAACTGCCTGTGGAACATATACATTGAGAGTGTACCATATATGTTTTACATCATTTTTTGTTAGTGCCTACTGCACTGAATTGGATCAGAACAGTATCAACTCCGTTCTTAAACTGCCTAATGTTGGATTGTAAAATATGTCTTTAAATACAAAGTACTTTTTTTAAATAACTCTGAACTTTTTTGTCCAGTGCTAGCACTTCAAATGTTGCAAGAATAGAAGAGATGGAGAGACTTCTGAAACAAGCACATGCTGAAAAGACTAGGCTGCTTGAGAGCCGGGTAAGCATAACTTTATGAGTGAAACTGAGAGTGGGCATGTTAGATAAACATAGAATCATAGAATGGTTTGGGTTGGCCGGGACCTTAAAGATCATCCAGTTCCAACCCCCCTGCCATCAGCAGGGACACCTTCCACTAGACCAGGTTGCTCAAAGCCTCATCCAACCTGGCCTTCAACACTTCCAGGGAGGGGGCATCCACAACTTCCTTGGGCAACCTGTTCCAGTGTCTGACCACCCTCACAGTGAAGAACTTCTTCCTAATATCTAATCTAAACCTCCCCTCTTTCAGCTTAAACCCATTTCCCCTTGTTCTGTCATTAACTGCCCTTATGAAAAGTCCTTCCGCAGCTTTCTTGTAGCCCCTTCAGGTACTGGGAAGCCTCTATAAGATCTCTCCAAAGCCTTCTTTTCTCCAGGCTGAACAGCCCCAACTCTCTCAGCCTGAATAATCCCCTCCTAAATTGACCCTATATAGTTTACACCTAATAGACACTTAAAAACTGACCTCTCCCGACGTAGTCTGGTCTGGTTTCTCCCTCAAACTACATCTTTGAGCCCATATGCAATAGCTGCTATCTCACTGGGTGAGTTGATGTCAAAATCCCATCAGAAGCTAGGTCAGGACTGATCCCACACCTGCTAGGAGAGCTGCTTAAGAAGAACCTTCATTTCTAGAATGGTAGTATTTACAATTCTGATTCCAATTCTCAGCCCACTTTGCTGGATAAATATCTCTGCCTACTTAAGAAGCAAAAAGGGATTTAGTCCTAGCCTGGAAATTACATTGTCAAATATAGTTTCACATATAATGGAAGTTCTGCATGTGCTGTGGTATTTAGGAACGGGAGATGGAAGCTAAAAAACGGGCTCTAGAAGAAGAGAAGCGCCGCAGAGAACAACTGGAGAAAAGACTGGAAGAAGAAACTAGCCAGAGACAAAAATTAATTGAAAAGGAAGTCAAAATACGTGAGAAACAAAGAGCACAGGTGAGATGTGGTGACATGAAATAGTTTTTACATGCAAGATTTCCCCTTGATCTACAGAAGGGACTAAGTGTATTTCTGCCCATGGTGAACAGAACTGCTCTCAGTTGAATAGGTGGATTTAGTAGTTCTGAGGTGTAACTGTGCTGCTAAAAGTATGATTTGGCCTCTTACAGCCTTAGATAGATGTCCAAGTATTCATTTAAAGTTAAATAATAGCACGGATACCTATTTAGCATCTTATATCTGAAGTACAAATGTTTATCCTGTAAGGTTTGTTACTGAGTATGGACAGAGCAGAATTTTTGAGCCTGAACAACAGAAACTTGTCAGTGTGTTAATTTTATAAACGATTGGTGGTTTTTTTTCCTTTCTTTTAATACATAAAATATCTTGGAATGTGAATTGTCACTTCCAAATATTTGACTGGGGGAAAAAAAAAAGCTTTCCCAGCTCTACATCTGCTGTGGAGAGGAAGTAGTGTTACCTCCTACATCTTCTTGCTTCTTGATAGAATTTAGAGGTATCTTGAGCTTTCTTTAGGCTTAGAGGTCTTACCTATTTGTTTATTCCACCACAACTAATAAGATCTACATTGCACAGCAAACAGACTAGACAGTCATTTTATTGTTAGTACCATATAGCAAGACAATCAGAACATCTCAACATGTATCTGAGTGCAGAAGATTCCATGTCATATTTGATATCTTTCTGCTTTTATCTGTGTTACCTTTGTGAAATCTTTGTTTCATGTGTTACTGTTATTTTTTAATGAACATTCCTGCATAACTTACCTTTCTAATTGATAAAATTAGATCAGAACAATAGGACAACCCCAGAGGAACTTTAAGCAGTTTCTGGTTAAATATATCCATTCCTTTGTTTTTATATAAAATATAATTACCAAATGTTAAATTTTACGTGTACTTTACTTGAATGGGTTATTCTTCACAACTCAAGCATGGCATAAACAACAACACAATGTTTATATCTTCATCCCAAATTGGAGTGTGCATGTGTTGTAAAAAAAAAAAAAAATGCCCTATCAGTTACTGCTAATTGGCAGAGTTGGCAGAGGAGCTGAAGGCTGAATTGGCAGGAAGACAAAACCTATCTGCCAAAAATAACTACAGGTTTTTGATAACTTTTTTTTCCTTTGTACCGTGACACCCAATTTTATTTATTTTGTTGGGTTTTTTAGCACTTCCTGACACTTAGAAACGTAAACTAGGGGAAGGAACTCCGCTTTTGCACTTGCCAAAGCTTGTGCCAGCTTGTATCATACAGGAAAGCATAATTTCAGAAGGGTGCTAAGAGTTCTTGTGGGCAACCCAGCTCCTATTGCACCCAAGAGGTTCTTGAGAATGCAGTGGGGGAAAGTCCCTTCGATTTGTGACTCAGGGTGGGATTTAACAGGCTCACTTCAGGCATGCAGCCGGGAAATATTAGATTCTCCAGGTCACTGACTTCTGTGGAGTCAGGGGAGGGAGATAGAAAAGGAGATACTTCTTTCACAGGTTGTTCAAAGCACCTAAATTCAGCTTCTGTTGCAGATCCCCCCCTGTGATGTAGCCTCTGTCTGCCTTGACTGCAGCAGGAGCCTTGGGAGACTTGTCTTTTGTATTTAAAATGGGGGGAGGGTGTGTGCACAGACCCTCCAGGCACAGAAAACATGCATATTCCCTCAGCTGGCACAAGTCCCAAATCACTTCTGCCTCCTGCTTCTTCTCCCAACCGATACTATCCAGGTTTGAACTGCAGTCAAGAATGAGGCAGGTTCCTGTGCTGCTCTGCTGTCTCTTGTAGAGGGCAGCACTCCAGCTCTCGATACCATATTGCCAGCTGTGAACCAGATACCACATTTAACTCCTTCAGAAGAAAATCATTCTGTTTTGTTCACAGCAAACTTTGTAAAACTAACTAGCGATTACAGTTCACTCTCATAATTTTTCCTGTAATACCATGTTTTTATTACTTATATTATACTTTGCATGGAAATACCTGTAGCACTAAAATATTAATGAGTGAGATGTGTAGTGAGTATCTAGCCCAGAGAAATAAAGGGTTTGCTTAACAGAATGCAAATGAAGTTCTTACACTTTGTCTAAAGCAGCAACACACCTTTACATTTAATTAATGTTTGGATTCTAAAACAACCTTTCTGTGCTGTGGCCCCTGTTTTACCAGCTTATCAACTGATGATTTCAAGAAACTCCTATGCTCTAATCTCACTTTTATAAAGTTATCCAACAATTTGTAAAGTTAAAAGTTTTAGGGATTTTTCTTTTAAGAAAATCAGGACTGCAGCAAAAACTCTATTTTTCTTATGTTTATTCTTAGAATCTCTGGGCAGTTTCCAGTTATATCCTTGCAGCAGAAAGAGTGAAGGAGATGTTAAGACTTCTGTTAAAAATAATATGATTTTCTTTTCTTTGCTGTAGGCCCGTCCCTTGACTCGCTATTTGCCCATTAGAAAGGAAGACTTTGACCTCCGAAGTCACATTGAAACAGCCGGTCACAACATAGAGACCTGTTACCATGTCTCCCTCACAGAGAAGACCTGCCGAGGCTTTCTGATTAAAATGGGAGGAAAAATTAAAACATGGAAAAAACGATGGTTTGTTTTTGACAGAAACAAGAGAACATTTACTTATTATGCAGGTAGGTTGCAGGATCACTGCTAGGGTACATCTGTCCCTCTATTTTCCTGTCAACCTCAGCTGAATGATGAACATGTAGAGTCCTGAATAAAACTTGTATTTCCATTTAATTGGGTGATTTACACACACACTTCCCTGTACTGTTCAGTACCAATGCCAGGTAGGGCAGAAATGAGCGTAACAGACAAAGGGAGAGATGTGTATAGGCAAGAGGAAAAGATGGAAGATCATCAGGTTCCTAGTTATTTTTTTTAAATTATATACTTCCCTCAATGAAAGAATGATTTCTTGTACCCTTCATACAGGAATGTAATTTATTATACTTACCATGAAGATTAAATTAAATGCTTCTGCAGTCCCATTGCTTGATGTGCTGAGAAGTCTTTCAAGAAATTAAAAAATTAAATATACAGGAGTAGACTTTTTGAGTTGCTATATTTTGAGAGTCTAAGGAATTTGAAATTAACAATATGTAATACTCTATAAAAGAAGTTTCTGTACACTAAGTTGCATTACACAATGTCTGGAGCCACTATAAGGATTGCATTAATTTTTTTATCTTGGGGTAAATCCAAAAATTTGGATTTGCTGTGCAAATCTACGTATGGTTTGACTTTAACATTTCAGAGGAAGCCAGGAAAATTACTCTGTGATCTGAATATTTATTGTTGGGAGAGGCCAGACAGGGGGCATATGTCAGATGGTCATTTCTAAGAAGCAGCAGAAAACATTGAGTACGAAAAACACTCATAGTTCCATTTCCTTTCGTGACATTACTGCTTTCCAGCAACTCAGAAGGAAATTAAAATAGATGGTAGGGTTATGCAATGTTCAGTCCATTTTTTTAAAAAACACATATTTGAATTAATTACATTCATTCATTAAATACCCACTGAATATTTCTTCCTAGTTTGCAGTAATACTGTGAAGAATGTAACAATTTTTTTTTTAATTATTATTTTCTTAACATCTGGTTTATTGGTTAGTAAAGGCCTGTAACATACAGTAGTGTTCCCATGTGGTACTGATTTTTTTTTTTTTCAGTAGTTATGTTAATAGTTAACAGTTTCAGTTTTGAGTGCAGTATAGTTGCCATAATGCAGTTTGAATTACCAAAGAAAACTTTTCATAATGGCTCAAGGACTCCAGCCAACAGACAGAGTTTCATGAGAATTCTGTACCAGCTGTGCAAAAAAGCAGCTGCTTGTATGAGTGAGGATCCATCTAGATCTTTAAATATAAAGTAGACTTCCAAAATCAATATTGGTAATGTAAATTCAGAGCAGCTGAACTCTTAAGTGAATCTATTGGTATATTGTTTTAGTTCTGCAAGCATACTGAACAAAGAATTTACCCTAAAGTCTGACAATTTAGCGCAGCGACTGAAGCATCTGCACTTTCAGAAGCACTCAAGGAACTCTACAAAGACTGTTGGGATGGGAGCTTGTGGGAACCTGAAATGCTCTTGTAACTAAGGCCCCAGGTGGGGTTGAAAGGAGAATGGATCACTGTTTGCTTGTACTGCACAGACAGTGTATTTCATAAAGTATTGCATTAGCTTAGTATCATCTGTGCTATCATGTCATGATCTTACACCTCAGTACTGCTGCTGGTCCCCCGGGGGCTGGCAGGGGAGTTCCCAACGATGTATCGTTTGGTCTCTGGGATTTCTTTTTGTCATCACATGAAGCTTTCAGAATTGCCTGCAGCTTCGGATAGGATGTAAGCTGAGTTTCATGATGTTCAAAATGACAACAGTCTCTCTCATGGGACTGACAAAGGTGTTCTGCATGACTGATCAGTGTTAAGGTGATATAACTTGCGGTCAGAAGGGATTATATTCTCCTAATATAGAAGTACTGGGAGGGGAAGGAAGTTTGTCATTCAATGTCACATGCAGTTGTGATGCTTCTTAACACCCTCTGGGATTATTTAACATTTTCTCTTCCATGGCAGGAAAACAGAGAGTACTGTGGAAGCTTATCTGCCCTGTTCCTTTTTCTTGTGAAATATTACAGTTGTGACTCTTAAGATGTTAAGTTCACAGTCTGTGTCCTCCTTGCCCTAATGATTCACTAGCCAGTGCTGGGACAGAAAGCAATATCAGGAAATCATAGAATGGTCTGGGTTGGAAGGGACCTTAAAGCTCATCCAGTTCCAACCCCCCTGCCATCAGCAGGGACACCTTCCACTAGACCAGGTTGCTCAAAGCCTCATCCAACCTGGCCTTGAACACTTCCAGGGAGGGGGCATTCACAGCTTCTCTGGGCAACCTGGTCCAGTGTCTCACTGCCCTCACAGTGAAGAATTTCTTCCTAATATCTCATCTAAACCTCCCCTCTGCCAGTTTAAAGCCATTACCCCTTGTTCTGTTGCTCCCTGCCCTTGTAAAAAGTCCCTCCCCAGCCTTCATGTAGCCCCTTCAGGTACTGGAAGGCCACTAGAAGGTCTCTCCAAAGCCTTCTGTTCTCCAGGCTGAACAGCCCCAACTCTCTCAGCCTGTCCTCATAGGAGAGATGCTCCAGCCCTCTGATCATCTTCATGCCCCTCCTCTGGCTTCAATCCAACAGGTCCACATCATCCTTATGTTGTGGACCCCAGAGCTGAATATAGTACTCCAGGTGGGGTCTCAGGAGATGTCTAAAACTGTTTAGAATTGACTCCCTGCAAGTGTCTGCTGCTTTCCATTGCCCTTAAAGGTGGACTGAGTCAGCTGTGTCTCCATTGTAGATATCAAAACCTAAGTGAGAAGACTCCCACCCTGTATTTCAGCTTTGCTGCAGTGGGATTTTGGCACCAGAAACACAGCACCACTGGATAACAGCCTACTCCTTGCTAGCTGTCTCCCTGGAGTAACTATCCATTCGGACTTTCTTACCTTGGGTGCTCTGAAGTAGTTCCTGAAGGGAATTCCCTTTCTCTGAAGGGAGTTCCCTTTCACAACTGGGGCAAACTGTGTCTAATTAATTTGGCTTTTACCTTGGGTGTCAGAACAGGAGAGTGCAAACAATTCTGATGCTGCAGCTGGTGCCCAGGAACTCCTATAAACTTTTCCGTGTGTCAGAGCTCATAGAAACTTCCTACAATCTGCTAACCTCCTATTTGAATAATAAATATTAGCTTGAGACTGAGGGAGATTATTATAAAGAGAAGCAGCATTTTTTAAATAACTACAAGCACAAAAGCTTTTGCTAGCAACTTGTATTTCAAATTTGCTTATTGTAACAGTTTTCCTTTGCAGGCAAACAGTAGGTCTTAGCCTGCGAGCTGTGTGAAGTCTGGCTGGCTTCCATGGAATTGGAAGCTTGGATGTATCTCAGAGACATCTGTCCTTCTGTTGGCTAAAACCAGTCGTAATGTTTACACACTTCAGTGCAGGGAGTGACTTGCAAATAGATGAGGAAGTTGCAACAGCTTTATTTCCTTGGAAACCAGGTGAAAAAGAAAACATATTAAAGTAGGAAATGCATCTCTCAACAAAACAGACCAACTAGTAAGAAAAGCTGAAGGTTTTGGTGGGATTTCACAAGCAGAAGTGTTTATCCAGTTACTTATCAGCTGTATCAAAATGCAAATTAAGCTTTTGCTTCTCAAAGTACTGTTCATTTTGGTTCTCAAAAGTCATTCTCTCTTTTTTCTATTTTAGACAAACATGAAACTAAATTAAAAGGTGTAATATACTTTCAAGCTATTGAAGAAGTCTATTATGATCATCTAAAGAATGCATATAAGGTAAACTTTGTTATTGTTGTTTTAACTGAGTATCACATGGCAGTACCCCAAATACGGTAGCTGCTGTAAAGTCAAAGGGAGAGCTGAGATTACTAAAAAACTAACCAAACAAAAAATCCCAGATTGGAGGAAAAGGAAGATGAAGCCAGATCAGTGATCAGCACTGAGGGTTTGGTTTTTGGTTTGTTTTTTTTTTAATAGTGATGAAAGCAGAGATAAGAGAGCATCTACCTGCCAAGTGATGGTCCCTTGTGGTGAGGAATTCCTTAGTCCAGTGGTGAGACCACTGAAATCAGTGGCTTTGGCAAATCAAGGGATGGCAGTAGGTATCTGTCACGGGGAGGGAGTTAACTGGTGCCAGCAGCTCATGGCACGCCCTGCCTCTCAGCTGTAATTTAAATGAGCTGTGAACAAGCTGAATATATCCTTGGCACCTGAATTTGTGAAAGCCAAGGTGGTATTATTGGCCTATTGATGGAGGAGTTAGTTGTTTGGGCACGAAACAACTATTTGGAGCCGGGTACTACTGTGCAATATTCTAGTGGAAATATGTTGTAAAAAGTGCTTATGCTGGATGCAAACACCTTAAATGCATCTCTGCTTCCAGTGCTGCGATGTAGGATACAGTGCTACAGCGTTTTGCATTTTATCTTTCTCCTTAACCCTATCACAAATCTCCCTGTGAGTAGTTTTACTTCTGGTGCCGATAAATGCCTTTGATTTAATTCTGTTGCTGTCCTTCTTTCTGTTTTATTTTAGAGTCCCAACCCGTTGCTCACTTTCAGCGTTAAGACACATGACCGGATATACTATATGGTTGCTCCTTCACCAGAAGCCATGAGGATATGGATGGATGTTATTGTTACAGGCGCAGAAGGCTACACCCACTTCATGTTATAATAAAAGGGGGCAATAGGGCAAACTGCAATAACCTCACATGTGAAGTTTAGCCATATGTAGTGAAATCTGAAAAGCCAGTGAATACTCTGAAATCTCCTCCTTATGATGTGCACCCGAAACCTCAGAATGAGATGGTTTTACAAATGCATTGAAAAGGAGGGCTTGTTACTTGGTTTAGTTCATCTTTATAGGAATGAAAGAGCTAAAGCTGTTGAGAGAATCCTAGTGCTCCCAAATGGATAACCAGGCAATTTAAATTATGGCATCTTGATTCAATTATAATTTTCTACAGATTCTCTTATACAGAGAATGTCTTCATCAACTCACTAAACAGTTTACAAATGTGTGTGTTCTCAGCAGTGTGCAAAAATCCTAGTAATTGGAACAAAAAGGTGTAATAAGCATATATTTTAATATGCAGCATTTGACATTTATAGAGGATTAGGGGACTTGTTGAAACTTTTAGTCAAGTATTTTATAAAAATATGAAACAAAAAAGCGACCCTAAGGTACACACAGTTCTTGCCTTAGTACTTAAGTATTACAACAGAGCCAAAGAGTTAAACGATTCCCTTATCATAACGTTTTCATATTGGTAGTTGTACCTAACGTTCTATGAGGGGACAGTGCCAAAACTCTTCAAGCCTTCTAATGGAATTAGATTGTTAATGATATTCTGTGTGTTCAAACACTCAGTGACACCAACTTCATGTTTAAAGTCTGCATCTATGGAGCTCAGCAAAAAGAGAGAAGGATAGCTTTATAAAGATGCATTTTTGCACAAGGATATGGAATGGAAACACATGTATTAACTTTCTCAAAAAGAGTGTTTTTTAAAAAAATCTTCCCTCTTGAATGGAATGAGCTGATTCCAGACCTTACAGCAGTTTCCGTAGTAAGGTCTCAGCGTGGTTCTAACCTTACTCTGTGCCAAGTGAATGCACAAGAAACCTCTCAAACGTTGGTCCCCTTGAAGCCAGCATCAAAATCTCTACCTGTCTCAATTCTTCAGAGCCAAATTTTAAGCCCTGGAGAGTTTTGGTTTATTGGTTGGGGTTTTTTTTAAATGCATATCTGCATAGAATGTTGCTGTCAAATAGAATAAAAAGAGAGAGGCAAGTTGTAAGTTTACACTGAGCAGTGTATGAATAAAGAAACCCTAAAAATTTTAAGTAGTAGGGATTGGGATTCCTAAAACAACAAAAATGCCGAGGCTGCAGTGGTCTCCCATTTTAAAATCACTTCCAAGTCCTTGTGTAATACTGCAAAAACATAAATTATTGAATTGAACTGAACTTCAAGAAAGTCTTTTATCATCATAGGACTCTAAAGAGGTTCTATTTCAGTAATCAAAACTTATGTGCTGTGTGTTTTGTGTAATAAAGCACATCAGCCTTTTTTTTTTTTGTTCTTAATGAAAAGTTAATGGCTTTTGATGGAACAAATGAAAAACTGAAAGCAGAATAGAAGTATGCTGGCAGAATACTTTTGTTGTACTTTTAAAACCCTGTATCTGCAATGAAGGGGTTGAATTTTTAGTGGTATACACAGGTGAGTCGGTTGCTCTAGCACGACGAACATGAGTTTTGACTTGAATCATGAAAGAACGGACTGTTACCGCAAGATAATTATCATCTGTGCAGATCACAGCTTGTAATCTAATGATTTAAAACACTATCAGAAATAAATTGCTTTTGTTTATATAATTATTATTTTTCCCTAATGTATCTTGATTTTACTCCTAAGTATGGTTATAAAGGTTTTCTAATAATGACTTTTGTATCCTGCATGATGCAATGAAGGCATTTCAATAAACATTTTTAAAAATACACTTGTTTTAAAGATTTACTTGTTGCTTCATCTTGAGACATTTCTGCTTGACTTTTAAATAGCTGTATACGGTTGTGCAAGGAAGTTTGTATTTCTTAGTAATGCTTAATGTAACTATTCCATGTGTTTTTCCATAAAAGAGCTATGGAAAATAATCTTTCAGATGGCAGTGAAATTAGGAGCATAGTCTGTATTACTGTACATAATATAATACTATTCTCATATTTTATGACCCTGTTTGAAAAATTTACCACAATCCTTGGATATAGACAATTTTTTTTTTGTTTAACTGGAAAACAGAAATTGATGAAGTTTAAGGGTTTTTCACTTTTCCCAATATTTGATGGGAAATTCACTTTAGATGTGACTGGAATTGCAGGAAGCATTAGCTCATTTTAGAAGCTGATGTGGTTTTATGTTGGTTTCTTTTTCATGCAGTTTGCCATCGTCATCACAAAACATGTGGTGAGTTTTGTAGTGGTGGACATCAAGGCAACATAAACAGAGCATGGCAGTAGCCACCATCTTTTATGATCAGTCTGCAAGCCATCCAAGCTTTACCCTGGTGGGTGTCAAGTACCCACTTACTCTGAAGGATCCCGGGCAATTGCAAACCACGTAGGCTGTGTCTTCAAAACCTCAGCCACTTAGTCCCTTGACCTACAGCTGCTGACAGGGGCTGGCCTCATGTTTGCCTGGGAAAACACCCTTACCTTGCAGGCAGTGACCTTTCTTAGCATTATTTTCTTCCTTTCTGGGTGGCTACCATATATAAAAGGTACAGATCATAAAGACCTTGTTTTGGCTACTGTGCCCATACAAATAAGGCTGAGTAAAGATGTTGTCCCAAAGCGGGGTTGTTTACCTGGTATGCAGCCACCAATATACACACAGAGTCAAGGTATTTTATTTATTTCATAAATAGCCCAGATACAGGTGCTAGGTGGTATTTCACAGAGCTAGCACACCGAGTTTGCAAAACTTCACACATTTATACGTAATTCATGAGCTTGTTCTATCCACTATACAAATGTATATGAGAGGAAATGGCCTCAAGTTGTGCCAGGGGACGTTTAGATTGGATCTGAAGAAAAACTTCTTCACTGAAATAGTAGTTAAGCATTGGAACAAGCTGCCCAGGGAGGTGGTGGAGTCACTTTCCCTGCTGGTATTTAAAAGACGGGCAGATGAGGTGCTTATGGACATGGTTTAGAGGTGGAATTGGCAGTGTTGGGTTTATGGTTGGACTCGATGATCTGAAAGGTCTTTTCCAACCACTATGATTCTATGATCATAGGATCATAGAATTGCAAACCACGTAGGCTGTGTCTTCAAAACCTCAGCCACTTAGTCCCTTGACCTACAGCTGCTGACAGGGGCTGACATAGGATCATAGAATGGTCTGGGTTGGAAAGGACCTTAAAGCTCATCCAGTTCCACCCCCCCTGCCATCAGCAGGGACACCTTCCACTAGACCAGGTTGCTCAAAGCCTCAAGGATCATAGAATTGCAAACCACGTAGGCTGTGTCTTCAAAACCTCAGCCACTTAGTCCCTTGACCTACAGCTGCTGACAGGGGCTGACATAGGATCATAGAATGGTCTGGGTTGGAAAGGACCTTAAAGCTCATCCAGTTCCACCCCCCCTGCCATCAGCAGGGACACCTTCCACTAGACCAGGTTGCTCAAAGCCTCATCCAGCCTGGCCTTGAACACTTCCAGGGAGGAGCAGCCACAGCTTCTCTGGGCAACCTGTGCCAGTGCCTGACATATATACATATACATGTATGTATGTATATATATATTTGTGTATATATATATTAAACAAAATGAACACTTCCTAACAGTTTATACCTGTGTATATATATGTGGGTGTGTGTGTGTATATATATATATATATA
>NW_010327906.1:0-26956 GCF_000700745.2 Antrostomus carolinensis
TCCAGGGAGACCTTACAGCGGCCTTCCAGTAAATGAAGTGGTCTACAGGAAGGCTGGAGAGGGATGTTTTTCAAGGTCAGGTAGTGACAGGACAAGGGGTAATGGCTTTAAACTGAAAGAGGAGAGATTGAGATTAGACATTAGGAAGAAGTTCTTCACTGTGAGGGTGGTGAGACACTGGCACAGGTTGCCCAGGGAAGTTGGGGATGCCCCCTCCCTGGAAGTGTTTAAGGCCAGGCTGGATGAGGCTTTGAGCAACCTGGTCTAGTGGAAGGTGTCCCTGCTGATGACAGGGGGGTTGGAACTAGATGATCTTTAAGGTCCCTTCCAACCCAAACCATTCTATGATTCTATAACACACTAATATTTGTAGCTGCTGCTGGAAGTCGAAGACTGTGTTTTGCTGGTCCAAAGGACTTGGGTGGGGTGGAAACAGAATAATTAGCAAACCCCAAAACTGGCATTTGGATATGCCAACGAGATATTCCATATGGTATAATGTCATGTTCAGTATATTAATGAAGGTTGACCGGAAACCTGGGGGATTATCTTGGGAATCACTCAGGTTCGCTCTTATGGGATTGTGGTTTCTGTTTTGGGACTGTCTCTGCTTCGGGATTTCTAGCTGGGTACAGGCTGGGCATCAATCAGCAGATTATAAGCAATTGCACTGTGCATCATTTATTTGTTTATTCGAGTATTACTGTTGTTATTATTATTTTAATTATTATTTTAATTATTAAATTGTTTTTATCTCAACAAGTTTTCTCACTTTCACCCTTCTGATTCTCTCCTCTGTCCCACTGGGGGAGGGTGAGCAAGCAGATGTTCAGTACTTAGCTGCCAGACAGGCTAAGCCCACCCAAAAAAACAAAAAAAAAAAACCCAAACGCCCCTGATTTTTGGTATCATGAGCCTCACTGTCCATTGGTGAAAAATCTCCATCTGATTTTCCTGGGTTGATGACACTGGCCTATTATGTTTGGTCGAAAAGATGTGGAATAGGAAAAGGACACCACAAGGAGGATGCTACCCTCTAGCAGTGACTTTATCATAATATGTACACAGGGGCTTCTTGCATGAGCCGAAGAACTGGCTTTTGGCTTTTTAAAAAATGAACACTAAAATTTTTCCCAAGATATCAATGTTGTGTCCTTTGGATAAACCATTATGGACATCCACAGGCAAATCCACTGAGGAGAGTAGGTACGTAATTTCATCACAACACTTCTGAAGCATAATCCCCTTTCTGAAAATGCTTGGCTCTTGTATTTTCCCTGGAGCATTTGTACACATTCTATAATGTTCAAATGGAGTACAAATGGAAGATTTACATTTTTTAAGTGGTAAAAGTGTAACAGAAATTGAAAAAAAAAAAAAAAAAGATGCAATAAATACAATACATTTTCTGTTTGTAACCTTCTAATTAAGAAACAAGATTTTTTCATAGTAATTGTTGTGCAGTTTCATGTAGGTAGCACCTACATTTGTCACAATAGTCTACACAGATTTTTAAATAAAATAAATCAAAAAGCAGAATTAAAATACATTGCACTAAAAAACTCAATCCTTAAGATCTATGTACCTGTGAAACTATTTTTAAACTTTTGAAAGGATCGATATGAGAAACAGAAATATAATGCTTCCTCTTTTTCCTTCTAGTTCTTGAAAGCTTATCCATAAAATTCATCTGCATTTTCCAAACCTAAACTATTTTAACAGTTTAGAACTGATCTTTGATAAAACATATCTTACCCAAATCGTCACTGTGAATTAAATGCAGAGGCCTAGTCTTTGGGAAACAAGAAACTGAAGTTCATCTTAGTTAAACAAAATAAATGAGTGCATACCACCCCCCCCCCGCCCACCTATTGGTTCCATGTCACATCTCCTTCCAGATAGTCCTGGGATATAAATACATTTGGAATTAGTTTTGCAAATAAAGACCTTATTCTGTGAACAGTTTGAACTCTGGAAGAGAATCAGTGCTACAGTCAGATCAATAATGACTAGCTTATCAAGAGAGTTCAAGCAGATTAGTTGCCTTCATAGCTTACGATGCTAACCACTGAATTAAGCCATGATCAAAAACAGGAGTAAGAATTCAAAAGAACTATTCGCAATTCAGCTCAGATGCGTACTTCTTGTACCACACTTCAGCAATTTCAAAAAAATAGTGAATGCCCCCAGTGTACAAAACCACAATGCTCTACAGCTTATGTGAATTTAAATCCAATCCCTATTTCCAGATAGACAAACAAACCTGAGACTTCGGGAGCGAGGGCGCATTGCCGTGGTCCTGCACCTGCTGTCACTGGCAATACTCTCAGTGGTACAGAAATGTTTAGACAAAAAATGTAGTTCATCTGGTGTCGGTTGGTATGGTAACTGGTGTAGCTTCTCTTGGGATGAGCAGGATGACTGCAAGAGAAGAGAACACAAGCTTCTATCAGAGTTAAAAAACATTTTAAAAAGCATAATCAGTGCTCATGAATAAAGCAATTCAAAAATTATAGTCACTGTTTCCCACAACTGACTACCAATTTAAAGAAGAAAATAAATAATTAGTCTCAACTTAATAAGCTAAATATATAATAAGTATTAAAAAGCCTACTTCAGCCCCAGAAGAAAGAGCCGCTGCCTTTCAAAAGTTCAAATTTCCTCTAAGGCAAAGATGGTATCTAATGTCAGTAACACACACCAATAAGCAAGAATAGTTAAAACAGGGTCTGCTGAAAATTAATTATTTGAGTAGGACAGTGAAAGTACAGTAATTGTAGGGTACAAATTATTGCCACAACACAAATTGTGAAAGTACTTAAAGAAGGTACTTCGTTATCCATATTTAAGACATTATTAATGCTTTTTAAAATAAAATTAAATATAATCTAAATTCTTGCTGAAAAAATTCATATGCTGTTTTCTTATAAAGCCCTCTACGTTCAAAATGAAGTGAAAGAACTTAATATTCGAGGTCCCTTCCAATCCCTAACATTCTGTGATTCTGTGCAATATATTTATCAAGACAGTTTCTATGACTGACAAAAGTTAAAGAGATTACACTCAAACCATTCACTTAGTATAAAAGAAACTGGAAGTGCTACCACAATAACTAACCTTGCAAAATTTAATGTACAAGGCTGCGCTACATAAAGCCGTGCAGATGATCATACAATCGTATTTTACTGTCTTTCATGCAGCATGCCTAGCTA
The DNA here is from genome assembly GCF_000700745.2 of Antrostomus carolinensis. NCBI lineage: Eukaryota > Metazoa > Chordata > Aves > Caprimulgiformes > Caprimulgidae > Antrostomus > Antrostomus carolinensis. The sequence continues at coordinate 3,213 of NW_010327906.1, forward strand.
CCTGAGCCACACTGAATGTTTGGAGGATGAACTTCAAATCCAGGCTCAGCGAAGTAGTTTTCATGTCCTTGTAAGGAACTTGTACACAGTTCAATGCATTAAGAACCAGCCTTGCTAATCGAGACTGACAAGTGTAGACAGAGAAATGCTCTACTGTTTCTGGTACCAAAACTAGTTTCCAAGATAGCTCATTCACAAACAGCCTTGTATGTGGCACTATGCAGCCATTATGTTTATTTTACCTGCAGAAGGGAAGAAGTCCAAAAACTTGTAGTACTTTCTGGAGCTCTTCAGTCTCCAGCAGGCTTTTTCAACAAAATGAGTTTATTCCACATGTCACTCTTCATGTGCACATTACTGTTCTTATCCGCCTTCTCATATAGGACACCAAGGCCCCTGCCTGGCTGTTCTTTTATTGGAGGCCACCACAGTAAGAGCTTCTTACAAGTGAGGGAAATCAATAAACTTTTGCATTGTACAAACAATGCCCTGCAATGCTAAGGTCAGGAGGTAATATCCAGGCTGGTAAGCACAGAAACTAGACAGTCTTCATAATTTCCTGGCAACTTGTGTGGTAAAGGCTGAATATATCCTAATTCCTAGGAACTCAGGAAAAGACCACTTATTACACTGTATCTCATGAAGTCATCTCTTAAGATCAAAAAGAAGAAAATCCAGTGCTAGTAAAGGTTAACTTGCACAGGGCTGGTCTACGTGGGAAAGCTGCATCACATCAGAACCAGCTGAAGTTCGCAAGATTGCATTACCTGGCTTTGCTGCAGGCTAAGAAACACGCGCACCAAGAATTTACTGCATTTCATATGATAGGTCGTAACTTGTCAAGTCACAATAACTAATTTATGAAATTCAGCCGTAACACATTACCATGCATAATTCAGCACACAGCATAAGTTAGTTCTTTCTTATCACACACTATAACAGCTAGCTGCAGCTAACCTCACAGCGTATTTCCTACAGCTACACTCCGTAAGATAAAAGATACTCTAGCACAGGGAATTTCCCAGTACAGACTGTCACAGATGGCTACTTCTATAAAATCAATCTCTACCTCTTTGGCTTCAGGGGAATCTGGGAAGATCAGGAGAACAATAACCCACTTCTCATCACATAACGTGTCAGAATCTAGATCCAACGGGATTACAGTGAGAATATAACTCTCAGTTGCATCAGGACCATGATAGCCACAGAGTGCATTTTCATGGAGGTGTGAATTCTGATGTCTGCACAAATCCAAATTCTCATAGCAAAACTATTTTAAAAATTATCTCTCCTAGCATTCTAGAATAGCTGCTCCAAATCCCATTAAGATTTAACATATTTTTCCTATGCACGACCACAGTGCGCCATGGCAACACGAACTGTTCCTCCAACACAGAAAAGCAAGTTTGCAGCTAATACTAGCCCATGTAACCCCTATGTCTCTTTCCTCATCTTCTTACTCTATTTCCCCATGCAAATAAGCTTCCAAGAATATAGCCTACTGGCAAAAATATGCAACTGAGTATTTCCTTCCTTTATCATTTTTACAGGCTTGCTCACCTAGAAGGCACACAACCATCTCAACTGCATCTCATAACTGGCAAGATCTGATTCAGCTTTGCTAGAATATAACATGCCAAGAGCTTCTTTTCAACTGAATAATCTTAGCAGGAGGTATTTTCATATAATTTTAACATCATTGTGAGAACTGGTATATGTGTTAGTTATACCACTTGCAAACCCATGAGCTTCCATTAAGTTGGTAATTCCATCAATCTCTTCACTTTCAATATTAGAAAAAGAAAAAGCAGGCTAACAATAAATGGTGAGCTACACTTACCAGAGCACAATCATGATTACTACAGACCCTTCTGCCCCTGCTTTGGCTTTCAGTAACTTGTAAAGATCAAAGTTGTGTGCTATTGTGATGTGTAAAATCTGTTTCTGTTTCAGTTGATACATCTCTGGTTTAACGTGAATCCTACTTATCCAGCACTGAAAAGAGAGCACTCTGTATGTACACTTCAGCTATTGTGTGTGAAGTGGTCTCTGACTGCCTCTAAGGATTTGTAAAAATGTGGAGGAGGAGGTTGCACAGCACTAGCTGTTTCACATTCTGAAAAAGTACATGAAACCAATTAGAAGGGCACACTTCCAGTTTTAATTTTCTGATTTACATAGATTGTCTAGTGGGTAAAAAAAGAAAATGAAATGCACTTCTACTAAGAAGCAAAGAAATAGTGGCTAGATTCAAAATTCAGAGGCTGCCCCAGTGCTTTTACCAGGATCATCAGCAGTAGAGGATTCTTGGGGGAAAATAATCCAATAACTAACCATAAGAAATATATGGCACGAATTCTATACTGCTGGTTTCTTCAACAAAATTCAAACTTGTTTATTGGAAAACTGGGTTTCCTTCCAGAAGTCAGAAACTGCTCTATGCTAGGGAAGACATCTATTGATATTTATAAGATGTGGCCTAGTCAGGAAATACCAAGGGAGAGCTCAACAACAGTCTATCATGGAAGTTAAGATATCTAAATCCATAAATGACAGTGCAGTATTTTTTCATAAGAACTGGAAAAAATATGTAAAACTGCTCCACATTCCAGCATGCATACAGTAGTTAGTAAACTTAAGTGGGAAAGAAACATATGAAATAGAATTACCATTTTAAAATTGAAGATGTCAAAGAAAAAGAATATGAGTATGGACTGAAAATTAAAACTATGTCTTGATATGTTTCTCACCTAGCTTTTCATTTCCTTTCTAGCTATCTCCTTTCTTCCTATTTCTTCTAACAATGATGCAGTTGCTATGGCAATTACTTGTTATCTGACATAACCTCCTTTACATCAGTGTGTTTTAAGTGAAGAGCACAGCATATTTGATGTAGTTCCAATGAGACATGTACGAACATGCACTATGGAAAGTGGTTAGGGAATTAACGTGAAAACAAGCAATTTGCTTGGCAAAAGCAAGATCTACACAGGAAGGAAAGCAGAGGTCAAAAATCAGTGCTGCTGAGGAGCAGTTCTTAAGACACACGAAATCACTCAACCTGGTTGAAGTCACAAATAATTGACTTGGCTTTCCAAAAACCTTTGTGGACAAAAATAAAGTAAGAGTTGATCACAAAATAAAATCACCATGTTTTGTCAGTATACAACATGAGGAACTCAACTATTTCACAAGAGAAACAACATACCCAAGAAAGAGAAAGCTCACTTAAAACTGTAAAAGAAACATTTTTAAAAAATCGGGTATCAGGAGTCCAGTAATAGGTATCATTCGTAAAACAGTACTTTTTTTAATGACACAACTCTAAAGGTAAAAACAAAAAAAGGCTAAAGATAAAAAATTTTTTTGAAAAGTCATAGTCAAGCAGGCTTCCTCTACTGTTCTATCTCCTCAGTCTCTCAGATGTGACTATCACAAGACAGCTTAGTTCCAGGCTGTAACACAACCCAGTACTTCCTCGCCAGTATAGAGGTGTGTAAGATGTGCAAAAGTACAGATTCATACTTCTCTCACTGCTTAGCTCCTCAGTATTGAAGCGGGATCTCATGCACTGCCATGGTGCATGTCACGAGTCAGATGGTACATGCATAGCAGGGGGACTGATACAAGATCACATCAAAAAGATTGCTCTAACAAGCCAAAATTAACAAATTAGACATATATTTATCCCATCATGTATCACAAAGGATTATCCTAGTCTAATTATAGCCATCTAAAATGCTAAATATCTAACCTATTATCCTACACAGACATCTCACTATTGCCAAAGAAAAGACAGGCAAACACATGATTTATCCCGTCTTAAGACAGCAGTCTAATCTAAAATGGATTAATTATATCACAGAGTGGTTTCTCTTTCTCATCAAGGCAACCTCACTTAACACTTGATACCCAACTACCACAATGTTAAAATAAGGAATTATGTCTCCCCTCCTGCTGTGTCACAGATCAAAAGGGGGCAGTTAAACACTACTCAGTGCCAGAAAATGTCTCTAAGCAGAGTACACATTGCCTGAAGTTTTATTCTATTTCAATGAAGTAAAGCAGTTTTGTGCCCCATATTAATTCAAAGACTATCAACAGTAAGAAAACCTACACTGCCTTCTCCTAAGAAAAGTAAGCTACATTTGAGAAAATATAGCAGGTAATAGAAATCTCTCAGCACAAAGAAGTGGATACTTACAGAAACAGTTGAGCTGGGTGTATTTGTACCATAGCCAGAAGAAGGGAGAGAAGCCAAAGACCAGCGGCGACCGTCAGTCCTGTTGTGAAACCGAGGTTAGTCAAATGAAAACTGCAGTATCCTAATACAGAAACATCTGTGGAAGTATTACTGTATAAAACTGCATTCCAAAAGCATGACAAATAGGTTTTTTAATAAAGAGTAAACTTTCACAGGCGACCACAATAAATGAGCATTCAGAAAGGATGAGTTAGGCTTACAGACTATTTTTTAATGTGTTTTTCTAGTTAAAAATCTATGAGATGAAACAACCAGAAAGCGAATGAACAGCTCCACAGCACTGGTGTCTCACTAATGCACAAAGAAATGGACCACAGGGAGCCTTCGCAACTCTCAGGTCCATCAGATGAAAATTGATGAGAAGCAAATTAAAAACTTGTGAACAAATGCAAACAATGCTCTGAACCACAGATTAACCACCACAGTCTACTTGAAAGACAAGGCCAGTGCCTTCTTAAGTAACATTAGTATGGGATACCAGCAGACTACCAAGCTAATGTCAAAATAACTGCAAAGAATGATTAGGTAAAAAGCAACTTGTTAAATATTGAATATGTAAATCAGGAAAAATAATTTTGCGGCAAAAATCATGCTAGCTCAGAATAATAATAATAAAAAAAAATATAACCAAAACCAATTTCTGTTCTTCATGACTTGATGTGAGCTACACACACACAGCATGGAACTTGAACACTCAAAACAGCAAACAAAAAAACCAGTTATGAGAGCTGTGTTTGGATTTTTGAGGAGGTAACATTTACCTGTCATTTCGGTGCCCATGACTGGAGTACAATTGTATCAAATATGTTAAAAAAAAGCAAAATAATATATAAATAAATAACAAAACAGGACAACTTTTTATTAACAAACAGTATGACAGTGGCAGAATTGAAGATCCTGTTTACAGCCAGATCATCTCTCAAGTCTGATTTACACAAAAAGTGTAATTCCACAAAGGAGAATTGAAGTCATGCCAAATGAGGAACCTCAAACCTCTTGATGCAGCTTCCCTATCCCCCAAAGCTAACTGTCTAAAAAACCCCCTGCTTTTCTCCATTCTAATGCCTTATTTTCCTACTCCCATTTATCTATCCACAAGCTACAAGCCACGTTTCTGGGACTTTAAATACATAGTGTGAGAAAATAAACTACAGTACATAACTAGTGTTAAAATATAAAGAGAGCGTGCTAGAGAGACTGCTGACTGTATTAAAGACCTAACTCTGCAAAAAACTTCCTCCTCCTCCAAAATTTTGTTTTAAATTCAGTAACTCTCCTCTCTTCTCCCCTTCCTTCAAGTATGCATGAGCTGCCTCCAGGTGAACTGATAATTCCAAAATGAGTTTTCTCTTCATTTTGGCTCAGCTGCACAAGCTAAATATGTTCACAGCTAAAAGAATGAGAACTTGGATGGTATTTAAACATTAGTGAGATCCATACATTTGTAAGACAAAAAGTACTTCCTAACTGAATAACTCATATTGAACGGTGTTCCTGCATCACAAAGCAATTCTCACACAGAAGAGTCATTGAGGGTGGGGATGGGATATCATGGAAAATTATCTAGGAAGCAATAGGAGGCATCCATAAGGAAAGAAGGGAAAAAACATGGTAGCAAGCCCCTACTGCATTTTCCCCTAGACTCTCATATACTGCTTATGCCTGCCCTACAGTGCAGTCCTACCCACTTCCCAGCAGCCCTGGAAAGCAGGATCTGTCACCTACTCATGGGCTTGTAGATGCTGGACTTGTACGTACCAGGAGAAGAGGCCTAGGCAGTGGCTATCAGAGGGCACAGGCTATACCTGGGCATTGATCACTCCACCAGATGCGGGCAGAGGAAGATGACACTCCTGCTTGTTGCTGAGGGGCCTGAGGAAGGCTGTCTCCAGCCCGGTGCACCAGCCAGCAGCATGGCAGAGGTCCACCTTCCCACTGCAGCTCTCTTTGCTGCCACTGCTGCATGACATGGCCAGCAACTGATAAGAAACTGAAACAGCCTCCTTTCCCACATGAGGCTTCCAAACCATTTCCTTTGCCTTTCCCTCCCCTCCTCGTACTTCTCCAACCTTCTGGTATCTCCACTGACTAGGGGGCATTGGATGGAAAAGGAATAACCACACACCTACACCGCCTCACCTCTGCTCCTTCAGCCTGCTCTACCACACACATACACACGCTGTCCTTCCCTTCCCTTCCCTTCCTTTGAACCATCATTAAACTTACAAAACATAACAGAAAAGGCATAAAGTCGAAAGTCTGAAAACTGGTCTCATTAACCCTTGGTCACTTTACTACCAAAATCCATCCTATTACAGGTTATATGAAGACAACCACAATGCACATATCAAATTCGTAAGAAAAAAAACACATTAATACTGTTTTAAACTTAAGTGTCATCAAGTATTTTCACTATAAACATAGAACAAAATTAGTTTCCATAGATAAGTGCTCTAAAGAAGTTTCTTGAAAACCACTGAAGTGGTGAAATATTTTTAAATCATAGAAGCTTCTTGTGTTAGCATTCCTTTAACTAAAGAATTTATTTAAAACTTTTCAGTTTGAAATTAACATTATTGCGGGGTTCTAAAAATGGTCAAATTCCAGATGAAACACTGCTAAACAAATTAGTTTTTTCTCCTGAATTTTAAGGTTTGGAAAACCATAATGATTTAAACTTTCTGTTGATTACGGGTGGGAAAGGATAACTACTTCCTGCCCGCTGTATTACTAAGTAATGCTTGGTCTTTCACATCTGCTTCTTCCATTATAAGATCTATCCAGATTTAATGAATCTTTCTAAAAATATGCTCACAAACAAATGAAATTAATGAAGAGATAGCTTTCTTTTTTTAAAAGATACTATCAAGAGTAAGTAGATCCAAAAGAAATACTCAACGTTCTTAAGCTATTTCTTAAAAAAGTTACATCATATGGTATTAGGAAGATTGACAAGATCTACTGTCATATATGCATTAAATTCAGATAAAAAGAATACATAAGTAAAGTTTTCTCTCCTTTGCAGCTCTTAAAAAGAGTTAAGCCATTTCCTTGTGTTTACTTTTGAGAGCTTGTGTGTGCTACCTCACTGAACTCCCAAAAAAAAGGAAGTAAAACTATAGCAGCAAGTGCTCTCTCACTGCAAATGCAACAGTTACATGTCTGGCACTACTTAATGACAAAGACAGGACAGCATTCCAACTCCATATACTCTTGGGTCAACGTATAAACTCTGCCTATCCTCCCAGGCTTAGAGTTAATGAACATATTATTTGAGGTAGTCTGACAAGGTGTTCAGTGATAGGGAACCACACTGGCATGAGCAGGCAGTCTCCCACAACGCACTATCAGCTTTGGTTATGGTTCATTTAATAATAATTTACTTCATAGAACACTTCAAATTCACTTTAAAGATCTTCAAAAATTCTACTAGCATTAATTAAGCCTCACAATAGTCTTACGACAGAGCTGACTGTCTCAGTGGTTCAGACAGTGAAACAGGTCAAAGTCAGGTATTAAAGGTATGGTGATGGTATTGCTGCTGCCAGTAAAATCAAGCCCTGAATTCAGGACCTGTGTAATAGTGCTTTTATAAGCAATTAATTTCTTACACTGTTAAGAAAAGAAAATAAGAAAAATGTGCTAGGTTCTGGTGGGTTTTTTAAATAAAAAAAAGGGTATGATTACATTGTATCAGCCATCCAGTAAAACTCTGTTGTAACCGTGGTTTAGGAAAGTTTACAAAAGGGAGATAACCCTTGCCTTTCTAAGTTATAGACCTGACAGATGCATTTGTGATCATCTTTTAGTATCTGGGTCCAACAGCAAAATGCATTCTGCATACTACAACCAACCTCTTACCTTCGTGCAAAAGAAAAGTGGGCTGAGGCACTGGGAGAGAAATTCCTAGGGCTATCTTGAGGACTGTTTCCTGTTGGAGAGATACACCAAAGAAATAATTAGGTGGGGGGTAGGAGGTGGGAAACAAAGAAACAAACCCCCACACTACCACAAAAAAATAATTCAGACATACTAATCCAAGCATTTCTAGACAGGTTATAAACTAATTTCAGAATTTCTTCTCTCACAGTTTTTCAGGAAATAAACTCTGAAATAGAATCTTATTTCAACTCACAATTGATATATATTTGATTTTCAGTTATTAGATTTTATAACTCATAGAAAACCCTCTATTTAGCTCTTTGAGAACTCTCAAATATATTTGAGAATTAAAGTGGGGTTTTTTTAAAAAAGGGTATTAGCTTGAAGGAAACCTATTTTTAATGTCAGTAACAAAGTGGGGGTTTTTTAAATCACACAAAATATTTGAAAGATAGAAAAATCATAATTGGCATGATTTAGCCCTTGCACAAACTCTCTACAGCATTTCCACAGCAGCTTTGTTGTGATTTTTCTATTGTTGTTCTCTCCCCCCCCCCGCCCAGCTCCAAAACAAGCAAGCAGACAAAACACACAGAATGATTCCTCCTTAGTTCTGCTGGATAGAGGCATGGAAAGGCAGCCACCCTCTGTTATGAGAAGCAGCAACTGCACATTGCAAACAGGTTGTAACTTTAGGGTCTGTTACTTCTTGATATTAAAGCACCCGACCTCCTGCTGACCAGCACGAGCACAGAAAGAAGGCAGCTGCTGCCTCTCAGCACCTATAGCTGGAAGAGACAACATCTGAAGAAGAAATAAAAATGCCTGGGGAAAAACAAACAAACAAACTAACTAACCAACCAAACAAAAAACCACAAAAAACCCAAACCACCACTAAAAGGATTTGATCTAAAGTAGCAGTGGCATACATCTAAAAGTCAATCTTTCCTTAAATAGGGAACAGACTGCAACAACAATAGGTTGAAGAAAAGTAATGTTATCTGTTGTAGCATTTTATTTCGGACATAAATAAGACTGCAATATTAAGCAACAGATAAAAAAAGTTCCTATGTAACCAGTTAGAATCAGCTTTTAATTTTTGAGGAGCAAATTACTGCTTATGTGTGAAAAAGCCAATACAACAGAGTCAATCCTTAAAAGTACTTCAAGTGGTCTTGATTTCTACTCAGATTTTTGATTTATTGTTGCATTTATCACAGTGATATCCTTAACAGATCCCACTAATTTTATACGAGAAAGTGTAATCCTGGAGCCATTAGGTAGTAAATGTAAATAACACCCACCTCCCCACCTTTTTTTGTCTAGAAGCAGATACAAGATGCTTTTTGAGCTGTGCTTAAGTTACATCTTCGCAGATGTTCTTCCCATGGCCCCAAGAGACACGTATTCCACTCTTGCTGGCCAAAACTTTAACTTTTTTTTGCCTATCATGGTTGGATTACGTCCTCCTGACATTCCCCTCCTCCCCACCAGGACCCCAACTTCTTCATATCTTTCAGACACTTCTGAGGGCCTTGATAATTTCAAGGTGGCAAGGATTTTCATTCCCTGAAGAGGTGGAGGATGCAGAGGAACTCTGAAGACGCATATGTAGCACAGATTTTAATCTTTATTTGGGGATCAATACAATTTATTCTTGACCTGCATGAACTGCAAACACCAAATTACTGAGAGCAACAGCTCATTTAATTTAATAGCTAACTGGATTCCTTTTGCTGCTAGTAGAGCTTATTTAATAAAGATAAGCTAAAAACATGGTCACAAACTTCAGTTGTTGCACTAGAAAAATTAGCTGTGATTTGAAGTGTGTTGTGGACTAAGGTAAGAGGAAAAAAAGACAAAGAAGCTACCTTAAAGTAGAGAATTAGGCTTAATATGGTGTGACATAAACAGCTTTTGACAGGAAATAATTTGACAAACCAGCATATGGGGGTTGGCAAACAAATTAATTTCCTCTGATAGCTACGTTAAAGTTATATATGGATATATAAACATATTTAACACAGACCAAGGACATGCCTAACTGTCCATGAGTTAGAATATATGTGTAAACTTCACATAGAAGCAAAAATTATGGTGGAAGAATGCAGTGATAATTTATAGCTACTGCAGTGGATTTGAGCAGACACAATGCTGCTAACTATCTTGTTAGAAGCAAGAAAGATCACTTCCTTATGGACAAAACTTGAAGAAGTCAAAGTCTTACTCAGGAAGAGCATCAGATCCTGTTATTAGGAAAATAAATTTGCAAGCACTATTTCCAATAGCAAATAAGCTTTTAAAATAGCAAAACTGTTAAAGCCATATACATCATACCTGGATACTAAATCCTGTGGCTTTTCCTAGAAATCTAAGAACCCAGACAAACCTGGAAACAGAGAATGAAAATGCAAACCCCAAATGACTGGAGAAACTTATAGTGCTATTACAGGTTTAATGTGTGGTGTTTCAGAAAAGGAAGATAGGTTAGAAGCAGAGTCCTGTATGTGACCTTCATCCATCACGGCATTCATCCACCCATCTGCAAGTCAATACCTGGGAGACTTTCAAATGAAAACCAGTGCCAGTTAATTCTCTGTCCATATGTGCAATGCTTGCTTATTAGTCAAATCCTGCTGTTCTTTGGGATCTGCTGGCTGTTGTATGTTTTAGTCCTAGGGTATCTCTGCGCTGCTGAGACTACTGTCAATGTTTCTGACCTGGTAAAGTAAACCTGACTGGTGGTCAGGCATTAGGTAAGTAATTAAGTCCAGCATCCTCTGGGAGACACAATGAATAGGCAGTCAACACAACAAAACAATACTCTACCTCATGACACCACACAGGGTAGCTCAATTTGCAAGCAACTATTGTTAAGAAAACTGTATTGAGACTAATTAAGTTGTGATTGTTTTCTAAGTAGCTTCAAGGAGTCCTGTGTCTTTGCCACAGAGGGAAGAAGTTTTCAGTCTTTCAAAGGGCATGCTACAGTCACTGTATATTATTAATGTATTTTTAATAGCTGTCTCTTTAGAAAATAAAGAGTTTCAGATGCAGCTGTTATCCCAAATTCCTGATGGATCAAAGACAAATTCAGCTTGAAGTCTTGATGTCATTATTTGATAGCCTTTTAAAATGAATCACAGTATATTAGCACAGTAATACAATCTAACAATGGGTCATATGTCCCTCTGTGTCAGTTTACTTGGTGGTGAACCCCTGCTGTGAAGTGAGCAATACACGAGAAACAATCCACCAACAGTTACAGGTCTGACTTTCATACCATAATAAAACATGCCAGTCAGCAGAACACACAGCTGGGCAGCAGAATAATTTTGAGTACTTCTGCAGGTGCTTTCCACTGAGATCCACTCAAAGGTGAGGAGCTCAAGCTATTTCAAAACCTGGATTAACTATGCTTCATACCAGCAAATGACTTTCCCCAGCAACAGCAAGGAAGGTTTGCAAGCTCCTTAACTTAATTTGCCAGGATGCTTTGCAGTGGATCTGACCACTACTTAAAACATTAGCAGTGCTATGTTTTAATGGGATTTAATTTAAAAGTCAGCTGGATCTGATTGTAACTTACCACTTATACTTTCCTCTCCTGTCCCTAAAACAGCAGATGCTCTGAAATTGCTGTAACAGTTTTACTTTACCCAAAAGCAAAACTAAATAAAAAGTTTTATTTTAGCAAAACCTTTTCTACTATTCTGTGGCAACAGTCAGAATGTCTGAAATACTGTACTACTTTCCTTTCTGTAAATATCAGTTTTCTTTTAAAAAACAATATTCAGAACCCTGCTTTAATCTCTAGCTTTCAGCATTCTTGTATTCACTATGAAAATATGCTAAGGCTTCATTCATTTACAAATATAGTCCTCCTTTCCCCAAAATCCAGTGAATGAAGACTGTAACTGAAAGAAGAACAGCATAGACACTGCATATGAGAGATTCTTCTTTGTTTCAAATACACTATAGTAAACCAGAACTCATTATTGCCTACCTTAGACAAAAACCACAGGATTAAAGTTAAAAATCCAGGGAAACTAACTCTAAATTTGATGCACATACACAAATGCACCCAGTGCGATTCAAAGCTTAACACAACTAAAATATATGGTGCGAACGGCTTTGTTCATTACTATACTTTAATGTAGCTAAAGTACATCTATCAAATGAAATTATCTGATCCAAGCAGTAAGTCCTAGTGTATTGAGAGTAGAATATTAGCAGTCTCTTAACAAATTATAGAAATAGGATTACACATGAAGGTAAGATCTCCTTGCCTGAAGCAAAATTTTAGGCTAATTTCATCATGTAATCCCATTCATAAATTTATTGAATCCAAAAGGAAAGGTCATGTTTGTCCCTGCCATACTTAGTGCATGACTCTTCAGGAACCTTCATGTTCTGGTATATATGGCCAGCATGTACTTCTCTTCCCCTTCCATGAAGAAAACACCTCTGATCAATTTAGATGACAATACAGGCTTTCCAGTCTTCCTGTTGCTAAGCCACGCAAGTAGCAGTCTTTCATTCTTACAGAAAAAGCTCGCAAAAACATTCTATCCTACCGGCCTTTCTCCCCGTGTGATCCCATCTGAACACGTGTGACCATAAAAGCATGCAGTATGCCAGATAAAATCTAACCAGGACATTATACAGTTGCATGAAATCTTCCCAAACTCAATTGAAAATTACCTCCTTTATAAATCTTCAGAGATTCGATTTTCAAAGCCACACTAGACTGGTCCTTGCAAACATGATCTGATCCAGAAAATGCAGTCAGGTCATTCCCTAAATTCTTTATAATAGATGAGTACACAGCTTACAGTAGACATTTCTGTTACTGGTTCTCCAGCACAAAATACTGCATGTTGCTATGTAATTTCATACTTTTTAATTCCCATCCTCGAGACCATTCAGTCACTTCAGCACCATTTCCCAATGCTGTTCCATACTGGATGTCTTCTGAATTTACACCAGCTACACTAATTTTATGCCAATGTCACGCATGGGAAGATTAAAATGGTTTGGCCACAAAAAACAAAACCTGAGGACTCTACTGATAACCTCCAATCCCACTTTATAGTATTTCCCATTTTAGCACAACCCCAGTCTCCTCCCATTTAAACAATCTCCTACTTACCTTGCAATTCTGGTCCTATTACCTGCCACTTTAGTGGCACCACATGAAACATTTTACCAAAATACAGTCAAGTTAAGATTTACAGCACTGCTCCTAACAACTAAATCTTGTTCCTACAGCAGATACAATTAAACAGCACCACATGTGACTGTTAATCCTTAGGGGTTAGTATCACCCACAAGAACAAGCTCCAGTGACTACTGAGGTGGGGACACCTGAATGTCTTGACTTGCTGAGACTATAATCATTCATTTCGCAGTCTGGGTGGTGCAGATGATCTGTCTGCACAGCAGCAGGCAGTCACCTGGAAAAGCCCATTAATGATCAGGGCACCACATGTTGTCCAAGATGATGCTGGAACCCTTCGCCTTCCACAACCTGAATGTATTCACAGTTCATGCAAAAATTAAAAGGATTTTTCAGCAGGTTTAATGGCTTGCAGTCGAGGTACTAAAGGCAAAGGATGTCCAAACAACTAACCTAAGACAGTTACTAATAATGACCAATGTTCAAACCCAAAGAAATGAGCTGGTATAGATTTGTTTTGTTTTCATAAGAGAAAGATTTTACACAGTGAAAGATGATGCTGTTCTTGAAATTGTTTATCTTTCTAGGTATGCATTAAGGTATAGTGGGAGACTTCAGACGCAAACTAAAATCTGATTTTCCATCTCATCAAGTAGCTGCAGTTCCTGCCCAGAGGAAAAGGGCATTACATATATTGTATAAGTAATTAACGTGTATAACAGAGATATTATACATCTTATGTATATGTTATCTTTTTTCCTATCCTCTTTTTAACCCTCAGTCTCCATCCTTACACTTCTTTGTGTGCTCCCACACCTTGGACTATTTACTGCTCTAATAACTCCTCTATGGCCCACAAGTCTTCATGGTCACTGTAGCTTACAAATGAATCTGCCCCTTTCCTGACAGGTGCTACTCGTGCACTATTTGCACCCTGCACAATATAACTTACTTCATCAGTGTGGCACTGGCTCACTTGTCTCTCCCTTCTATCCTACCACATCAATTTGAAAATGACTAAGATGTTAAGGCTAACAATTAAAAAACTTTATGTAAGTATTTGGTGTTTGTCCGATCCAGCTTGCATCTGTAAAGATTAAAAACAGACTCCTGTGAAGGAACAAGCCTCCATTATCTCCAGAGCATAAAAACTGGGGAGGAAGGGAGAAATTTGCCCAACACCTCTATATAACTTTCTCATATGGGGCAATTATCATCATGCTAAACTTGGCCACTAGTCCCCCTCAAAGAATGTCTATCTAAACTAGAGAATAGTCAGTGCCTTCAGCTGAGACTGCATGTGGGAGAAAAACAGGACTACAAGGAAGAATGTAGGTATAAAATGCACCTTGAAGAATTATTGTATTCAAGAAGCTCTTCTAAAACAGAGCGATACTCATACCCAATCTATTTTGCCTAACTCCAATCCAGGTTGCTATGATTACCTAGTAGCAACCTGAGCTCTTCAGGAGGTCTGAAGTCATGGCACATTGTTTCTGAAGGTGCAACCAGACCTCTAAATGATTGCTCTGCAGATATCAAAGATGAAAACATTCTTGAGCAAAGCCACACACATTGGCACGAGTGCTAAAGCAGTGCACTCTGACTAAGGGAGAGCTCCACCCTGAGATTCATAACATGCCTTTTTGCACCTTGCTTCAGTTGACACAGGGGACTCATAGCACTTTTTTGCCCTCAGAGATGTGGGGTCTTGGAGGAAAGAAACAAGGTAGCTTAAACTAGTGATCCAAATAAAACTCAACTCAGGTATGAGATGCAAGCAAAAGTAACTAAGTACGTATTGTTCTCCCAACAAATAATGAATTAATGTAGAAGGGAACAGGTTGTTAGTAGATCCAAGGGTGTCTTCACAAGGGATGAAAATACTGACTTTAGATACCTGAGGCACTGAACCTCCAAACAACACCGACAATCTGATTAGGACTATAGAAGAAGGTCCCAGGATAACACTGAAGATTATCAAGATGATAATTAATAGAAATTGATCCTGGGTGGATTTTGAAGAGTCTAACAATCTCGACTCCCTTCAGCTTGAATAGCCTACAGTAAAGAGATAAGGACCTGCAGTAACAACTAAGATGGTACAAACATGAAGTCAAGAACCTAGTCCACTTATTATTATGCTCTTATTTAAGAGCATCATACTGAACTATTTTCAGTAAGGGCAACAGTAGGTTCTCCCCAGAGATGGCTGGAGTATCTTAACTGTAGGGAGTACAGTAGTGGGATGCAGTACCCTAAGATAAATAGATCTGGCAAAAAAGTGTTGATAGTATGAAACCAGAAGCCAAAATGGTTTTAAAAAGGCATGAGCAATCAAGATTGTGCATAATCTAGCCAACTTTCCATTTGAACTACTCAGACCACAGCACGTTATGTCCTTCATTTTCCTGTTTCACAGAATCAGGAAGGTGCCCAACAAGGAGTATCTGGGCACTCCCTTTCCAAAACAAAAACAAAATTACTTCAGAGTATGTCCAGACCTTGAAAGTGGCCTTAGAGATCTCTTTTCCAATCTTTCATCTGAAAGCAAATGCAATTGTTCTTGAAACTGTGTCAGGAGATAAGCCATGGCAGGGTAATCTAATGATGGCCTGACATACCAAGCCCAAGTTCAGTTAACTTTCCAAGACATGAAAAGACGGTAAAATGTAATCTCGCAGCATATGGACAGAAATAATTGAATATTAAGTATATACATCACTATGTCCAAGCATATTAAAGTAAATCTCAAACTTGTGTTTCCAATACATTTGAAAGGGAACTTCTACTTGAGCCAGAACCCAGCTGGCTGACAGATGAACACGTTTTGACTCTTAAGTTCAAAATAGCTCATCTTCCTACTGAAGCACTCCAAAGGACCTGTAAAGCAATCTCTCCTCCTAGGTAGACATCAGTCTGACAGCTCCAGAGCCAGGAGAAAATTCTGTGTTCTGAACACGGTCCCTGAGGTCCCCAAGTAATGTAGAAGGTCAGAGAGGGGACTAGAGCATAGTAAAGTGGAACTCTCAGAGTCCATGTCTTCACCAGTGCTTTTGATTTTTAAAGGCTTTTTTAAAGACTTTAAAGGCTTTTTCTAAATGGGGAAGCAAGGTAATGAAGACGGACACAATAGAAACAAAGAAGAGAAAAGTGGAAAGAGAATAGCTCTCAATGCACATATAAACATGCTGGAAAGATGAAACAGGACTGAAGAAGCTAGGAAAGCCAACAGCCTGGGTTTGCTGCAACCTCTCTTTCTCCTACAATCAGGAGGACTGCTGCCCAGAACAAGTGAGAAAAGAACGATCCATCAGTAGGTGTGATGTGAAGGAGCTAAATGTTTGTAAGGACAGGTGAGATTGAAAGAGTCCTCAAATGCTGAAGTTCTCAGCTCTATCATCAGTTAGACTCAGCCCCTTAAAGGCAGACCCAAGAATCGGTCTTTTCCTTCGACAGCCCAGTGGCAAACAATTGTGCAACATCACATGAAATCAGATTAGCTGCTTGCACCCAAGCAGCCTAATCTGTTACACCTGCACTCACCTGGGCAGATTCCTTGCACAAAACTGAATGACAACATGCAAGAGCAGGATCTCTCCAACGTCCTCCATATTCTGCATAATCTTACTAGGACATACTTGCCAAAACTGCATGTTGTTACCATGCTTCAGCCAAGGATAGTCTTAATGAATAAACCTGTTCCCAGTGAATGCGAGCACTGATACTTTGCTGCACATTTAGTTTGCTCCACCCTCCTCTAGGATTGGAAGCTATTTTGCTTCCCTCTCCCTCTTCTGCTCCTATTGTTTCCTTCTCCAAAAGCAAACACCAATACGAAAGATGTGAGGGTGTTAAAGAGGGTCATCTCCAGTTCCTCTGAGACTTGAAGTAGTAGCACACACTCCTGGCAGAAGACTGAGCGTAGGCTGCAAAATAAGCACTTCTGATTTACACAACTTTTCTAGTAGAATCTCACCATTACCGACTACTCTCCAGACACAGTAAAAAAGACCCTAAATTCATCTAGCTGGACAGGAGATATACCAGGTTATCTCAATGGAATCAAGAAGGCCTCTCTGACGGGAGCAATCCCTCCCAGCTAAGGACTGACAAAACGAATAAACCCAGCACGCCATACAGCACACGCCGTCTCTTGTCACATCCCTCTGCTGCACTTCGCAAGAAATCAGGCCTCTAGTACATGTGGCCACAGAGAGCAGGGAGCTGAGCTGAGTGTGCAGATGTCAGTGCAGGTAACAGCTGGTGGCTCTGACAACACAAGAATACAGCAACACTAAAAATCCACAAGGTCTCTCAAGACCAAGGTTACCAAGCGTTTATATACATTAAATGCATGACATACTGAACTCCTACTGTGTACATAGATGAAAATTCCTAACTTATGTGGCTTTGATGTGCTTTTAACGACAAAATTCACATCTTTTTAAATCTGTGTGAATTAGGATGACATTCACAGTGATTCAAACCACAAATTAAAAAGAAATGTTGCCTGCCAAGTCAACCTCACACAGTATCTAACAGATCACCACACAAAGCAGAAAACCTGTCAAGGGTGACTCTGAGCATGCTTTAACTTCAAATTGCCCCTCCAGGGGTCTAGTCCAGGCACATTAGCCAGCTGAGCTAGGCACCAATGGTTGTGTGAACTTTTACTGTAATTAACTATACATACAGGGGAGCTAGTAACAGAGCAGGCCATACACGTACAAATTTTCATCACATATATGAGATCTCCTAGTGCACATACACCTTGGGAGAATGAATCAGCATTAAGAGAACCTACTGTGTCATGGGTAACAAGAATCAATTCAAAAAGATGAAGCAACCTGCTGAAAGCATAAGTCCACTGCCAGATAGGAACTCTTCAGCATGTATCAAATACACAACATATATTCAGGTTCCAGGTAACACACACTGATCACTCCACACTTCTGAAGCCTCTTAGGTACCACTGGTCTAAGCCATCAGTTTCCAAACTGGTGGTATGGTCACTCACAGCAGCAGACATGCTACTTCTCACAGCAAGCACTGACTTTGCTTTCACCAAGTCAGCACAGCTTCTTTCTCTAATAAAGAGACTAAAGATCCCCTGTTCCAAATGGCAATTTCTGCATTTAGGGGACTCAGAGAGGGATCCCAAACATTCCAACATTTAATTTTTCAGTTTTAACGTAGCCTACACCATGTTTTTCTTCATTTGTTTGCTTTAAATGCTCTGCTGCCTTGAACTCTTCACAAAACTTCATGTTGTCTGGATTGTTGTGATAGCCTGCCACTCAGAGTGAAAATCACCACCATGTTTTCTCTAGTAACATTGCTTCCACAAGAAAACTGGTGATGCCTTATTAAACTCACCATCCTCCTCAAAAATTCAGCTGAACTATGCACCTTCTCTTTTAGCATCCATCTGAGAGCAGTTCTCTAAAGTTTTCAGCATCACTGCCTATACAAGGATTAGTGTGGGGCTTTCATTTTGACATGTAGTTACAGCCAGTACCCAGAAAAACATAAAGAGACAATAAACCTTTGAGGAAATGTGTTTTAAATGCAAAAAATGTTCCCTTTTAAAAATGAAGACAATCATTATCAAGAAAATATTTATTTATGGACTTCCATTCAATCTTTAAGTGCTTCAGGTGCTTTAGAAGCAAACCAAAATGATCATCAATTTAATGCTGTGTAAAGTGAAGCACAGTAATTTCCAGCCACGTGCTTAATACCACAAATCCTAGGGAGCAAAAGCACTAGGAATAGAATGTAGGGTAGACAAACCCTACTCACTAGCTCCACTACCTTTACCATTTGTGCAAAATTTTATATCCTTTTCATACTAAACTAAGCCAAGAAATGGGAGGGAGGTATGGAGAAAATGCATCAGAAAGTCAGAATGCAAGATGAGGAAATAAAAAATAGCTACATAATCCATGCTAGGTATTTCTGGACTGCTTCTCACTATAACACAGGATTTATGGATCTAAACATAACAGAAGTTTGAATGGAACAATATGCACCTTTTTGCTATCACAAACAGTGGAAAGAAGAGTAGTGGTACAGAGAATTTGTTTCCTTCTCCTTCTATAGAGATTTTAAGAATTTAATAACAGCAGTAGTAGCATAGATATAAAATCACCTGCATGAGCTGAGAGTGGTGAATGAGGCCGAGGCAGAGCTGGAGACTGGCCATTGCCCATCAAACTCTTCCTGTTGCTCGTTCTACAACTGTGGGCAAAAACAGAGGAAAGAAGACATTAGCATGAGAAATACAGCATGAACTGCATACCGACATTTTGAGATTCTGCTACTTTGTTCCTTCACTTCCCAGTCTCCTATTAAAAATCAGAGCTATTGTTTTTTGGGTTTTTTTTTTTTTAGGCATGTTCAGGAAGTCTACGATCATACTGGATAATGGCAAAGACAGCAGTTTCCAAAGAAAATGCACCCTGGATACTTTTCAGGCTTGCACGTCTGCTGTACTGAGCAAAGACCAGCATTCCCCTGTAGAGTCATTTACAAAACATTCTTCCCTGACTGCAGCTTGTTTCTCTGCCATACACTTTTTGTAACAGATAAAAATAAACACGCATAATGTGAAAAACAGTCTCAAGTTTAGAATCACCACTCAATGATTTAACTTATTTCTGTTGCATGAACTGTAGCTCCAAATCACATGCCATGAAGAGCAATAATTTATCAATCTGAGAATGATACAATAATTATAAATCTAATTATTGAGATAAATTTCACATCTGTGCCTTTTGCCAATGGAACAGATGATGCCTAAGAAGATTAATGCATTTTTTTTACTCATACATTTTTCATCTGCGAAGCCACTAATTTCACGTATCATAAGATCATTAGGCAAGATAAATAGTAAATTAACACATCTATTAAATTCGGGAAAGGACGTATTTTTTCAAATAAAACATACAGTTTTAAAATATTTGTTGGCAGAAGGGTTTTTCTTTTTTCCTCTTCCTGGTTAATGAATACTCTCACAAACATAAATCCTCAACACTGCAAACACTCATGCACACAGAAAACAGTATCTTGAATTCAAAAGAGACTATAACTGTGTATAAACTTAAGTGCATATGTTAATGTTTATGGCACTGCGATCAGAGGGGTTTTTCTGTAAAGGTTTAGAAAAATTCAAAACCACTAAAAGGGGATAAAATCATACATAAACCCATTTCATTAACACAATATGTTCCAACGGAAGCAGATTTCGATCATATTTGTAAATATCTCCAAAGATTAATTTTGTAACATTTTGATCTCTATGTAACAGCCCAAAAGCAAGACTGGTTAGTCTTGATATGGTGTAAGCTGAATAAAATGCAAAAGAGAGGAGGGAGTTTAATAGTATAAACAGGTAAGTAAAACAGATCCAAAAGTAATACAAAGTAATAATGAAAACAAGGAAAATAAAAAAGAAAGACAAAGACAGAGGAGGTATTGAGTATGAAAACAGTTTAGCGGATACTGCAGATCTATGTAAGAGAAGAAATGTTTGCACAAAATGATTGTAAGATTCACATTTAGAGCATTAGAAAAGTCAAAACTTATTTAAGACACAGACTGCAATTTCTAAGCGGAACAAACAGTGAGAACTTTTTAAATGTGAAATTATATACATGTGTTTCTAGGAATCTGTGTAGACTAAGCTCCTTTCTGCAAATATTTTTAACATACACAGCATTTAATCTACTTTGTAAGTGACAGAACTTGAGCAAATATTTCATTAGACAACAGTTTAGAAGTTGTATTGTCTTCCCCCATCTCTTAAGTTTTGTGCAGAGTCGCATTCAGCTCTTTTCTTATTTAAGTATGGTCCATATTCTTCCTTTTGGCTTCATGCAATGTCGTTGTATTTGTGGTAACTTTTCTTGTCTCATACTACCACAAGCTCCACTTGTTTTTGAATAACTGTTCCTTTGAAATTCTCCAATTTAAAAGCGAACCCAGCAGAAACTTTTGGTACTCATTAGACAGTCATTAAAGGACACAGATTGCATCTATCCACAATGATGTGATGGTATCACTACAGCATCTGCGGCGCAGCCTAGGGTTAACAGGCCTAAAGGACAACCACAGCTCCTGTCACAAGGAGTGAATACATTTTAAGCATCAAATCCCTGGGTACGTCCTCAGCAAAACAAACATTACTTTCAACAAATTCTAGGCATCCTTCACTGATTTTGCTAAAAAGGTTTTTCCAGATACAGGTTTATCAGTATCATTTGCCCTTATCTGTAGAAACTGAGAGTTTATAACTTTTGCCAGAATTTCCTATGTAAATAAATTACTGCCTTGTATTCACTTTTAGATTGAAATTAAAACTTCACATCCTTCGGGTGAAGTTAGTGCAACATTTTTCATAAATCAATATTAAAAGATACCTAATTCACGTTATCTTTATTTATTTATTAAGAATTATTCTGGGGAGTAGGACAGAATTACCTTCAATATCAAGATCTTATACAATGAAAAAACTTTCCCCCAACTGCCATTTCAGAAAAATTTTTGCTATTTGCTCAGACATGGCTGCAGCTGTATGGAGAATTTATCTTTTGATAAATTTCTCTTGAGAAACAGAAAATAAAAAATATTAAGTCTCCTCTATTTGTCTTCCCAGTAAGGTAAGATGTAAATCATTGCATGAAAGGACAAATCCATCCTAGAGCTCTTGCTGTAGCTTTGTTTTTTCAGTTCTGTTTCACAAAGATTTTGAAACGATGTTATCCACCCTGTATAATCCGTGAAACACAACTCCTTCCCCAGAATAATGCTATTATACAAGAGGCTTTTTGTGGCTGGAAAAAAAAAATCTCCAGGGAACCCTGAAAGATGATCTAAGCTGCTAGAACACCGCAAATGGGAAGCAGGGTGCCACTAAGGAAGTATCAAAGTATTACGTGCTGAACTGTTTTTAGCCTTGAAACAGCAACCTTCCATACACAAAAAAATCTTAGAAGTTAAAGCCATTCAGCAGAGAAAATCATTTTCTCTAGATCTCTGAACACATCAAGTAACTTTTCTCTTCTATTGTCTTCATCAAACTATTCTTTTCCCATTCAAATCTGACAAGATAAAACAACTGATAAGAGGCAGCCCTGAAAGAAAGCCTCTTTGTCTGCAGGAAAGTTGTAGTAGTCCAGGAACAGTCTACAGGAATGGTAACTTAAGGAAACATAAACCTTGGTAAACCACAGAGCACTACACCCTCAAAATGCAATTCTCTAAACCTTGGATCTCACATTGCGATCAGGTTGCACGGCACAGAGACTAGCAAGCCTGGCAGCAGATACCACACAGGGTTTAGAGCACTGAAAAAAAGGAGAAAGAAAACCATCTTTTTCCAAGAAAGAGAAAGTAGGGGAAAACAAATTTAAAAAAACCCCAAACAACAAAACAAACAACAACAAAAAAACCCAGTCAAGTTAAACAATAACTGAACTTTGAGGTGTGCACAAAACTTGAACAGAACAGAAAGTTTACATTTTTTGCCCTTGGTCGTCTTCTCTGCCCAAGGGAGATCCCTCCTGGACTTTAGTCTGTTGCCAACAACTTCAAGTGGCAGTCCTGGATGACTACCTAGCTGGAAGTAGTTTGCACATCACTGTATCAGCAGTGCCCTGGACAATCAGAACTTATCTTGGAATCCAATTCATAATTTCCTATTTGGTTTCCAAATACCCACAAGACAGGTTCTGCCTTACCTCCTGCTCTCTGTCACTGATGCTCCTGCCCACTCACACCTCTCCTCCCTACCCTGACTTCTTACCATATCTCACTGTGGGAGAACTCCTCCTTCATCCCAGCTCTGGTGCTAGGCCCAATGCACTAACCTCTTGAGTTACTTTTCCTCTTCCAGTTGCTACAGATCATCAACAATTCCCATGAGAAGTACTCAAGATAAAACAGAGAACACTACATTAAAAGTGCTTTGTGCTCAGCTTTGTTAATCACAAAGCAAAGGTATGCTTTGTGATTAACAAAGATGCAATCCAGTTGCGTGACGCTTGATTACCTTGCTCCTGAAATAGGCACAATTCTTTCCGTATCAGGCAAAAGCCATTTGGGTAGAGATGACGGGAACTGCTAGACTGAAACCAGCAAAGCACAAGACAAAAGTACTGGAATGGCCATTAAAATAGACCTACACTCCACAAGCTCTTGGAAACACTTGACAGAATATCCAGTTCTTCTAGGACAGGCAGTACTTCACCCAGAGCTGAAATATTAAATGCAGGCTTCCTGATTAAGTAATCAAGAAATGGCAAAAAATGTGAGGTATGCACTGAAATGGAAGCTTCTTCCTCAGATCAAGGGCTAATATGTGAGCAAATTACTGGCAGTAAAGGTTAATTGCTTTTTTTCCAAAAAAGTAGGGAA
>NW_010327906.1:26992-55487 GCF_000700745.2 Antrostomus carolinensis
GGCCATGCTTTTCATGGGAAATTTGTCATCTGCTTTAATAATTTATAATGATTTCATTTTAACATCCTCAATTATTAATATTTACACTTGTAATGAAGATGGATTTGGACTTGTAAGCTATTATGACAGTTCACCACCTTTCAGAAGGCTATGCTGAGCACAGCACTACTCCACAACACAGATTCTTAATTTCAGTACCAATGTAATACAGTGGTTTAGCTGAAGATAAAGATTAAAAGGGAACGACTCCTATTTTAACAGAGGCTGCAAACAGAATGTAGTATTTGCTAATGCAGAGAAAGTAATTTCTATTGCTATACCTAGAATGCATAACCTGACCATGTAGACATAAGAGAGACTAATAATGCAAGACCAGCACTGCCATAAAGGCTCTAGGGATAGAAAAGATGGTTATAAGTTCTCTGGTGTTAAAACTGCATAGCTGAAAACTACCTCTGGAGGAACACGTTGTCCCTAGCAAGACTTGAGATGTGGCCACTTTGTTTATACAGGAAAGTTAAATTTAAGTCATATTTCAGTTAAATTTAACTTGTTATGAATCTAGCTAACCCTTGACTTCATAGTTACTTATTAATTTCATGAACAGCAACACTGAAGAGTTAACAGTGCATAGGGCACTGCCTTAAAAAAAATAAAATAAAACATTTAAAGTGAGGAATTTAGCTTGTTTGGGTTTTTTGGTTTTTATTTTGTTTTTAAAGAAAAAGAAGCCTTTCACATTAAAAAGCAGTTTAGTGAGTACTCCCAAGATCACAGAATCCAGGGAAGTTCTGTGGGACACTAACTCAAAGGAATGCAAAAACCAGTTGCCATGAAGAGATGGCACACACTGATACCGCAGCAGCTTCCTTCTCAAAATGAGCCTTTAAGATGGTATTTGATGAAGCATCTCCTGATCTAGAAAGTCATGGCTGGCAGTTAATGGCAGTTTCACACCTAGGTCACTCACAAGAGCAAATGGATCAACCAAGAATGTCACTCCCCGATAACCACGTAATTAGGGTTACAGGAGCAAAATTCACAGGCTCCATGTGGTGCTATTTGCTGCTGCCCTGTTCTATCCCACAGCTAAGAGAGACCGAAGAATAAGGAAGCAAAAGCAAACGTTTACAAATTTGAGAGCTATTTCCTAGACTGAAGTAGGTAAATTCTCAAGGTGCTACTAACATTGAGAGAAATGGGCAAATCATCTGAATGGGAGTAAAATATACCATCAGTAACACTCAGAATTTTCTTTTTGTTCTTTTAGTGGCATTCAATGTTCCACACTCATATCCATTTAGTATCACCTAGCATTATTTTCTGATATATTCTGATATATAGACTAGACTGTATGTCTGCATATGCACTTTTCCAAATTTGGTCAATATGTATAGGTATGTTTATAAGCATATGCATATGTACATTTGTATTTACATGTATAAAATATATACATATATTTATATAAAGACATTCACGTAATCTTATATTTAAAACAGTACCCATACAGCCAAACACCCTATTTATTATCTATCTCACTCTCTCAGGAATTATATCATATCAGTCTTTAATGAGCTGGGGAAAAAAGCACTTGGGGATTTAAATTTTAACTATTGTAATGTCAGGATTCAGGTTTTACTCTCTTGTATTTAAGGTTTAGTCAACTTAAATGAGGTCAGTTTTAGGTTGAAAAAATGAGAGTGCTGTCAAAACATAACGAACATGACACACCAAGATGAAGTATGAAGCTGCCTGTTTTGGCAGAGTTTGTCCTGAACCTTTGCATCATTACAGTGAACATTTCAGTTTTGGCTACTGGCCAGGTATGCATGGACAGTAAGCTCAGGGTCCTCTCTAGGTACTCGTGCATTGGTGTTCAACACCTTTTTCCCTACCAACACTACTAACTACCAGCATGTCACCATGCCACCAGAACTCCATCTTTCCTCAATCACAGAAAAGAGGAGATCTCAGTCTTTTTCTTCATTTTTCTGAAACAATTCTACAGGGAAAATAAAACTGAAAATACAATTAACTGGATGCATGATCACCCTCTGCATGGAGTGTGTGAAGAGTTTAGATGCAGGCGGGACAGCACCATTGTAAAAATATCTGCCAAGAAAAGCCACAGAATTACAAAAGTATCTGCCAAATCTCTGCTGTTCAAATCCGACAAATTGTTGTAAAGACAGACTTCTTATGCTGTAAATGCCTCTCACAATCTCCACCTCTCCAGTGTATTACACAACAAATAAACATGTCCTTTATCAAGCCTTCTCAACTGTACTTGCTAGTTAGATATGTGTTCCAGTGTATTCAACTCCTGTGACTGCTCTCACTTTTACTCTAAACAATAGTGATCCATAATTTTTCTTCTTCTCACACAGAAAAAAATTAGTAGAGTCTCAAGAAATCTTAATTTCTTCTACAGAACTAAAATGGTGTATTTAGATCTGTTTCCTCCTAAATCAACTGATTCAGTTTTTGCTTGTTATAGAGATAAATTTTTTAAATTATCTTAACATAAAAAGAGTAGTAAGCTAACTACTGACTCCATAGTTGTACAATATTCATAAAATAGCTGCATACAAGATAAAATCTGTAATGCACAATAAGTGGCGAGCAGACAAAAAGAATGCTCTGGATCATAAACCAGCCCACTGCACAATTCTGCTTCATTATCCACAAAATGCAGTTTTTGCATCTTTGTATCATACAACCTATTGAGAACATGCTGATGGGATCATTTAAATCCCACAGCTTCTTGAATTTCTTTTTAGATCTTATTTGTGTACTGGGAAGGGGCATAAACCGAGTTATTAGGTGAACAGCATGTTTGCTATCATACTGAGATATCTGACTAAATTCTTTGATGCACAAATATTGCTCTTTTAAAATAGAAAGATATGTAGGAAGCTAGTACCAGAAGTAGAGGAAAAATACATAGGCCTGGCCTAAATCATCACTAAGTATTACTATCTTTATTCTACATAATTCAGCAGATGCAAAAAAGGGCAGAAATACCTCACTGGAAAGAAAAAAATATAATCAGGAGTCACAGTGATGTGTTTATAATATTTAACATGCTATCTTAAAAAAAAAAGTGTCCTACATCACACCTGTGATGATAAAAGCATTAATAGTTTGGAGATGTTAACCAAATGAAGTAGTGCCTCGACTTGCGTATAATACTGCAGATAATACTATATAAGAGTATAATACTGCAGACTTGTGATAGCACTGCAGAAACCATTTGCATTAGACAGGAAATACCCTATTTACTAGAGTGCATGCCTAACAAGGTTACAGCACAGAGAAGAAGTTTAAAACACAGGTCACACTGTGGTTTTGTCCATCCTCAGCAGTTTCGCCTTAACCCAGATCACTCCAGATTTTGACTCTAGACTACAAGCTCCCAGGGCATCTGGCGGTAAGAGGATGCAGACAGACATTTCTTAGCCAGTTGTAGCGGTCGGGCTTGGGGCAGGATGTTTCTCACTCTGCCCCTCTGCTCCTTGTTAACAGCTTGGGAGAAACTGGGGGAGTGTGGGGAGCAGAAGGAGGTGAGTTAGGTTTGCTGGATGCCATTCACTGCTGCTTCTCCCTCCCTCCACTCCACACCAGGCTGGAGTGCTGTCTGCCAGGCTATAGCATGGACACTGTCAGAGGTGGTGCCTGCCTCTGGTTCTGTCCATCCCCAATCTGGGAGCTAGGCTGTGGCTACTGCTGCTGCTCACAACACCAAGAAGTCACTTTCTGGTGAGGAGGTAGCTCACCCTTCCACTTACACTTAACAAAGCAGCCCATCTACTGTCAATTTTTACCCAGTTCAACCCTTCAAAAAATCCCGAACAAAACTAATAAACAAATGGGCCCTGTTCCAGTTGTATTTGCTTTGAACAACATCCATCCAGACTCGAGGACTATCCACAGCCAATTCCCCAGGCCAGTTCTGCACTGCAATGGAATCAAGCACATAGCCTGAGCTTTCTGGGAACTCTGGTTGAAACTTCAGGCCAGCATAGTTCAGAATGAAGATAAAACCTGAGAGTATCTCCAAACTACAGATGGAAGACCTGTTTACGCAGGTACCTACTACAGTGAAACCCTGTCCACCTTCTCCCCAGCCTTCTCATTCTGTTTTCCACTTAGATCTACCACTTCTCAGCTTTCTTTGCTTTCCCCTTGCTGGTGGTTGCTCTCAACAACGACAGCTCTGAGCACCAATGTTCAGAACTCACCATATATAATGGAATTAGTGGGTCAGGCTAAGCCAGACACACTTCCTCGTAGCACTGAAAGCATTCCCCAAATAGCACAGAGAATAGCTTTAAGGAGTGCTTCTCTTGGTCAAAAGACTGTGCATGGTGTCAATAATCGATAAAATCCCAAAGCGTTAAAGTTTGCCACAATCTGAAATTATCATGTGATTATACATGGGGCCAGCTTTGAAAGCCTGGTGCTTCAGTAGATGTCAGAAACTACTGATCCATTTCCAGTTATGGGAAGGAATTCAGCCTGTTCTGCTTCTTGCTATAGAAGCTGTGCTTCATCTTCCTTTCAGCCTCTTAAGTTTGGACCCACCAAAGTAATTTATATCACCAAGGCTACTTTCTTGATAAAAAGAATCAGAAGCCTAATAGAACAAATATCTACACAGTACCCTTTATCACAAAAAACACTGCTCTGCACTACACTCCAGAGACACTCTCCATGACAAAACCCACTAAAAGAAAGGCTCCTAGAAATATTTTTCCCAACAGTATTTCACAATATTTATGACAATTTTGAGGGGTTTTTGGTTTTGTTTTTTTTTAATTTTTTCCTAATAATCATGAAGAAGTAGAACTAAATTAATTATATCCTAAAATTCAAGGGTAGGAAATTGGGAGCTGCCTGAAGTAGAGAGATTTTATATTGTTTCACTTTCAAATCCAGCAGTTCTCTTCTGGTTTAACCCCTAAAATAATTTACATTTATACCTTACTCCTTTCTCCTGTAATATAATAATATTTTATAAAATTCATTTTAGTGAGTCCAGACAGAACTGCTTCTTTCCTCCCTTGCTAAACTTGGTGGCTCTCAGCCTCTCAAAATTATGAGGGAGCACATGATGATTAAGTGTGTTGTCTTTAAACCCTTAGCAAATACTACCAAAGACTCAAGGAGTGAACAGGTAAGATAATGCCAGAGCAATGCACCTGACTGAAGAAAAACTACATTCCCAAATCAAACCCACTAGGAACAAAAGAGTCTGAATTTTTTTATTCTTACTTGGGCAGGATCCTAAAGCTAAAAGATATTTTTCATATCACTGTTTAACTTCTGACTGAAAAGTAAAATACTTACAGACTAACTAACTGCTAAATAACTTATTCTCCCTTGCTAGGAATTATCTAAGACATCAAGAAAGTTTCTAAAATACTTCTACAAACCACCTATTTCTTCATTTTCCTATTTTAAAAATACAATTGTGCAAAGTATAGTTACATAGGATCTCAAAGTATTTTGATTATTCCTAGCTTGTTGTTAATGCATATTCCAGGGTGCCTTTTCTAGAAGAGTCATGATTCTTCTGAAACTGGCAGACTTATCTTTATAGTTAATTCACACAAAAAAAGATAAAGATTATATCTCATCGGTAAATAATCATATCCAAAAGCAAGTCACATGTGTGGTATGTGTGCACATCTGTATATATGTAACTTTAACTTTCTGGTAGCAGGTGGTCTACAACAAGAGAACACTAGAACAGAAAAATTAAAAGAACACTGAACTCAATTTTTGAAAAATGTTGTATGAGTCTCATTTCGTTATTCAGTATTTCAATGAGACTTTTCACGGCACTACACAACCAGGACTAAGGAGAAGAAAAGCAAAACAGAGTTTAAAAGGACAAAAAACAAAGAAATGCCATGATATTAAAATAAAAGTCTGTAAACTCACAGGAAAAAAAAAAAAAAGAAAAAAATAAAGCCTTTCCTTTTTCTTCTCTCATAAATATCCTGACCTCAACTTTTAGTCTTAAGAACAAGTAACTCAACTACAGTTTGTTTCAAATAACGTTACTCAGAGGAGGAGCTTTGCCTTAGACCTGAAAGACACGCATCCAATTTCTAAAACAACTGTTTTGAGAAGGCATGACACTAGTCCAACTCTCAAATGCCACTGTTCTGTTTGGAGACACTTCGTTGATGACTCCTTCACTTTGACTAAGAGAGGCAGACAATATATTAGAAAAAGCCCTTCATCTCTCCTGTAAAAGGTGCCATAAGCATGCTGGGCACATCACATTCCCAGTGTCTTGGAGGAAATAGTTCCAGTCAAGGTGCCCTGGACCTTGCCAGACTCTGGCAGGAGAGCTATCTGCTGGGGAATCGCCACCGCTGCTCTTCAGCATGGAGAAACTACCCTGCTCCGCTTCACAGTTGGGCCTGGGGCACCCCTGAGCTGGAAGGACTCAGCCTCCACCACCTGAAAAATCACTCGTGGAATAAGAAAGTTCATGAATACCAGTCCAGCAAACCTTGATGCCCCCTGAACCAAAAATCCCTTTTCTATAAGCTTCACATCTTCAAAAGAAACACAGAGTTGTCAAAGACATGACAGCCTACATGTGCATGGGTGTATGCAAGGTGCACCTGCATACACCAAAACCACTGTTAATCTCACCTAAATACATAGGGTCTATCACCACTAAGAAGCAAATGCTTCAGACAGTTTTGAAACAGAATCAGGGACAGTGAACGCTTCCTATTGAAGAGGTATCTTCAAGCTTCCTCCTCCCATATTTTCCCTCCCAATGGCTGGGACCACAAGATCTTTTAAAAACAGCTGGAATGACGGTGAAATAGTACAGCTACACAAGCCACCACCTTAAGCAACTTGATTCATCAGAAAGTTTCTGAAAGCAGTTTCTGAAATAACAAAACCAGACTTCCTTTTGTTGCAGCCCAGAAGGCGGGGGGAGGGGGGGAAGCATTTGAGGATGTTGGTCTCCAGCAGACACTCTCTCCCACTAAGAGTGGGAAGTCCTGAGCGCTGCCATTACTTCACCACTGGAGAACCAGAAGTGAGGACACACATCCACAGACTGAGTGAAGCACAGTTGCCTACCGAGCACCTGACAGGTGAGGGAGAAGAGCTGCACCCCTTCTACAGCAGTTTGGCATTAACTGCAGTGGTTTCTCTTTCTCTCCCCTTTCCTCTTACAAATACGAGAGTTGCCAAAAATTTGCAATAAATGCATAATTTTAGATGAAGCAATACAAGATCAGTTTGCACCCTTTCTTCAGGGAATTAATGCAAGTAACAGGAAAATGGTTTTGTTCCTTTTTATTTCCGAACTTTTAAAAAGGCAAGAGGTAATACTATGTAACTAAAGCATCACACAACATAGTAAACCACACAAGTTATAAACATTTTACAATTAATATTCTGTCTTTTGCTCGGACACAAGTAGTCAGTAGTGCTTAAGCAGCTAATACACTGGAATTAATAAAATAAAGAAAATAAAAAGAAAATTTCTAAGACAAAATATGAGCATTTGAAAACTGTGTCCTTTACTGGTTAGGAGGACAAAATACAGGTGTTTGAAAATTATGCCCTGTACTGGTAAGGAGCCTGGACACGTACATTTAAGCAGAAGGCATTCAACCTGAAAATGATGACTGTTCCCATGAGACCACTGGTGGCTCCACCAGTGCCCCACATTTGAGTGTGCACACACTGACTGCAGTTCAGAAATTTAGTTTGCAAACAAAAGACTCCCTCTCTCTTTACTGAGATCCACGTTCTCCTTCTCTCCTACTGTCAGTTGAGCAAAAGTTTTTTAATTAAATCATAATTAAGCGTCTAGAAGCATTATTTTCCCAGGGGAAAAAAAAAAAAAATTCCTTTCATTTTGCCCATTCAGATACTGGTGTCTGTTGAGCCTGCCAAAGAAGGCATCAATTAATGCCAACTATGGCTGCTTTCATGAAGAGGCTATTTGTTCAATAAGAACTGGCCGTCAGCAAACTCATGCTGAAATTTAAGTGCCCAAACACTCCGTGGTCACAACGTTAAGACATCACTGGATACATACGTGCAGACAGCAAGATGGTATTCCCCACCAGATATATGGAGCTACAAGAAATTAAGAGTCTTCTTGCCCCTAGAGTTCCCAAACACAGCTGCATCACTTTCATAGCAAAACAACAGTCACTACATAAAGCTGTATGTCTGGTGCTTCTTTTTTCCAGATTAAAACTGAGTTTATGTAGCTGACATAACTGTTGATTATTATTTTTTATTAACAAAACTTCATGAGCAATTTAACAGAAAAAACCCCTGAAATATCTGCTGGCACATAGCCAATACCATTTACAAAACTACAGAAACTACATCAATCACTTCATTCCACCTAAAATTTTTATTAGATATACAGTATCTACACTTGGAAGAGTTAGCTGTGTATCTATACTGGTATAGTTACATGAGCATATTCTCCCTTCTCCAGGTGTAGTTACACTATCGGGTAAAAGTCTATCTGGTTCAGATTTTCCCAGGTGGTAATAAAAATGAACCATGAGAATATAAAGCTGTCTTTTTCAACTGTAACTGTGTACTAACAAAGCTATGTCAGCAAAACTGACTGACTAGGTATAGCTCAAAAAACTGCTCTTGTATAAAATCCAGTGTGTAGACTAGGTCTGGGAGCAAACTTCAGCTCCACACAGCAGGACATCTACTGAGGAAGGAAATCTATTACACGTGCAGATCACACTGGTTTGCTGCAAAGTCAGGGTGAAGTAATTGGAAACATCTGAGCAATCTCCAGTGAAGTAATTCAAACATCTCCAGGCACAGTCACCAGCACGGATGACAACACAAGGCTTCTGACATCCACTCATTTTTTTTTTTTTAGTTTTGGTAAGGCTTAATCACCAAGCACCGCACAGGCCAGGAAAGATGAGATTATTTACATGTTTCAGTTTGCTGCCACAGACCTGGCGCTTAATATACATGCACATTTATACTATTAAAAATAGTACAGTGCAGCATTAAGAAAGTTTCAGTGGTGTAACATTTCAAATGACTGGATTACTCAAACAGTGAGGTCATAAACAAATTATCTAGGCCATCCCAAATAAGTACTGATAAAGTGTTCGTGTTATGCCACCAAATGTTCCCTTCCCTCTGACATGTTATGTCACTTTAATGATCCAAGTATCCAAGTCTCTGAATCAGAAATACTGCATAATTTTAGAATCCCTTAAGCCTAAGGTTTTCTGGAGATCAAACACAATAGTGCTGGGTTGCAACCTCTCATACAGGTTTTGAAAAGAGGTGACAGTTTATCCAGGGAAAGGGGAATTTTTTTTCCCTGCAATGGTATACTTCAAGCTCTTTCCCACAGCTGGTGATCTAGCACAACTATAAAACAAACTGACCTTAAATTTATCCATCTAATGAAAATCTTCTGAGTGAAAGTGGAAATTTAGTAGTATTTTCCTAGCAAAAAAACCAGTACACATTCAACACCAGAAGTCTTCGAGTGCAGCTCTAATGAAGTGAAATGTACCTCCAGGAATGAATCTGGTCCACAAAATCCACCCACTTTGTCTTTACCAAGATTTCTTTATTTGAGTAAAATTTTACAGAAACTTGGATTTTTCAGGACCAAGTAAGCCTGATTTCTCACTTACAGTTCCCCTGATCCCTTCAGTGGCCAGTAACACCCTGTTTTGCCATGAAAATCCAAGAACACAGAAACAAGGAAAAATGAAAATTTAACTTTTATCCCTAGCATACTTTTCTATACTAGACTTAAATCTACACAATGATACAGTATCCCACAAGAACACAGAGAAAAGACTAAGTCCACCTTAAACACAGCACAGAGTATACAAGCAATTTATGAAAACAAATTTTGCATATACTTTGCCCTGTAAAAATAACCATACCAGGAAAGGAGTATTTTACTACCAAAGTAATGTGCTAATTGCTCACAAATAGAAGTAGGTCACAGAGGATTCATGAAAGCAAATAGCAGTGACTCAGTGTAGAAGACAGAAGAAAAAGAAAATGAGTGCAAGGATATGATTTATAGTGTGCAAATAGCTATGAGGTAATATTGTGAAGAGGAACAATTTCACAACGAAGATTTGTTTAATTCACCCTGGTGTGTCAAGAATGAAGTATAAAAATGATATAAAATGACTAGTAAAATGACTAGTAAAGCAATATCCAATGTAGCAACAAGAAAGAAAGCTGTGATGATTATAGCTAACATTTTAATTATGAACACATCAGTTAACTTACTGTCCACAGTTACAAAAGCCTACAACCTACCTGATGAAACAGCAGCAATAGCTTTATGTGCCAGATCTAGCAGTGCTGCTGGCTGTAACGCTACAGGAAATATTGCCTGTCAACCTACACAAAACAGGATGGCATATGGCTGTATTAAAACATAACCATTTAAACAGTATCTTCTCCAATACAAGCAGGACTGCAGGCAAACTAAAGGAGAGGAAAGCAGAGAGAGCACGTTGCCAACTGTCAGGACTGTATGATGCAGCACATGCAGTTATTCTGCAAGTTATTCTAGCTTCCAGATTCATAAAATGACTCAAGAACTCCAAGCTTTCAGTGTTTGAGGGGAGGACTTTGGTGGTGGTAGTTTCTTTGTTTTGTGGTTTGCTTGGCTATTTTCTTGGATGTTTGTGTTTCAAGTCCTATTTTGGCAGTGGAGAGATTTCACATGAACGCTAAACAGGAAAAAATTAACTTCCATCCATGAACACTTCTGCATTAGAACAGAAAGTGCAGTACAGGAGCATAAAGCAGTAATGGATTCTAAACAAAAAGGAATGCTGGCTTGTAGGCATGCAATAATGTTGAACAATGCGATTCAGTGTATAGTCTTTCTTCACTACACACTGATCTCTGCAAGAATTCTAGTATTACGTAGTTTAAAAAAAATCTTAAGACTTCATAATCCTTCAAGAACAGACTTGCCTGGCTTTTTAACTTCAGTTAAAAATCCACCTCAGAGCAGCAATGTCTGGGACAGTAGAGACATGATGGTGGAAAGAGTAAAAATGTGAAAAAGAATTTCAGATCTGTCAGAGTTGTCAATGAGGAGAGCTGGAACTCTCCTACAAAAAGCGATTTTATGCAGTCTTCACTGTTTATAAATTGTTAATTACACAAAAGCTGTTATCTCAGACATGAGCACTGCACTTACAAGAAAAATGAGAAAAAAACCTCACATTTTTTGCTTCCGCAGATCACAACTGTTTGGAATTAGAATTTGTGCCTATCACTTATTTTGAATTTAGACCTAAGAAACACTCAAATTGTCATTAAAACAGTACAATGGAATCCATAATGAGCAAACTTCCTCATTTCCCTATGTCTTGAAGTCCACCACATCACATCAAGTCCCTAAAATTCTCTAAGACATACCACTATGCTAGCAACTAACTCTCACGTGGACAAGCTAAATCCAGGACTGTCCACACATTTCTCTAAGCTGTACTGACACAAGGTTACAACACCATCATTACTGTTCTGACACTGACACCAGTGATTCCACCACAGAAAGCACTCTTGCAGATTATCAGTCATTTTCAGCAGCGGGGATGAAGAGAACTGAAAGTTGAATCTATAGTTTAAGATGAATTCAGTAGTTTTAACACCCGACTACTCAGTCCCACTGAAAGCTTCATCTGCCACAACTTCCATACACTATCCATCTGAGGTAATGGAGACAGGTTCAAGTGGAACTATAACGTGTAGCATTCTATGGTCTTCTAGCCTTCTCAGCAGAAGGAAGTACATGCTGAGAGTTTGAACATTAATCCTTCATTTCCTGGATTTTGCAAAATAAAGCCCTAAACTTCTAATTTGGCTCAGTGGCTTAATCAATATTAGACTTTCTATTAACATAAGCTCTAGCTCAGCTTTTCAAATAATCACTACAAATTACCTCAAACAGACTACACTCAGCTTGAAAGACAAATGCAGGCATACAGCTGAAAGACAAAACAATGTCAGCAAAAGCCACTTCCCCAAATGTCTTGAATATAAAAGAGTAAAGACATTTGTTAGAATTATTATTTCTTCAAATCATAACTGCAAAGATTACCTGTATAAACAGATTTTACTTTTGATGATATAAATTAAACTATAAGGCATTCACATAAATCAATGTTAACAATCATAAGCTTTTTAATAATCTCCCTTCTAAAAATGCATAACAACATTTAATCTAAATTATTTTTCAGTCTTTCAAAACATCAAGAAAGTCTGCACAGGTAATGGTCACACACAGTGCAGAAGGGCTGGACAACTAGTTTGATGTACATATGGGTGTGTGACCAATTAAAAAGTGACTGATTGTTTTCTCAATCTAGGTTAAATTGATTACAGAGCTCTTGACTTGTTTTTATGGGGATGTATAACCTCTTGCCTCACTGTGACTAGCATAAATTTAGCTGATACAGGAAAGTAATGACAATGAAATATTAAAAAGTGACCAAAAAAAGTGACCCCACCAAGACTCTAATTAGTAAACGGGCATTCAATGATTTGCATTTCCTCCCACAATTTGGTGAAGTAGCAAGATAATCTGATCACTTCTTCCTTCCAAAGTGTTGTGTTAAATTTCACATGATTGTGGAGACTGTTTACTGACTAAGAATCTTTATTTCTTCATATTCTTCAGAGAAACAGCGTATCTTCCTCTCTTAATTTTTCTTTATTACTATTTTTTTTTTTCTAACACAGAAATAGCAGTTTCACACCTATTTAACATAGGAGAGGTAAAGTATCGTTTTGCAAAAATCTGCTAACCTCCCAAAGACCGAAGCTGGACTGAACATTACATGACTGATACTCATAGGTTTGACATTACAGCTCAGCAGATAGATACTGAAACATCATCCACTCAGAGTGCCAAAAAAAAAGTTATGGTAGTAATTCCAGAAAATAATATTCTGCTTCTAAATTCTGATTATTCAGTACATTGGCCATATCTTTAAAACAGATAATGTAGCCACTCTCTTCAAAGGAGAAATTCTGTTCTTCCTCTTCACTAACGTCTCCCAGCACACCACTGTAGCAAAGTAGAAACATGCCATTCGTTGGTGGCAGAGACAGGAATCACGCT
This sequence comes from Antrostomus carolinensis, assembly GCF_000700745.2. NCBI lineage: Eukaryota > Metazoa > Chordata > Aves > Caprimulgiformes > Caprimulgidae > Antrostomus > Antrostomus carolinensis. The sequence goes on from NW_010327906.1 coordinate 40,152, forward strand.
GCAATGATACAAAGCTACACGTCATATCCTTCATAAGTCCAGCTTTAACAGCCCAAATGCCTGCAGCCGTATCACCTCACCCTGCGACTCTGTCACATCTCAGGCTACGCGGCATTAAGCTAACTAGCTGCTGCAGGAAATGATGATGACCTCTGAGTCAGAGCTAAGCACACACCCCAGTATGGCGCTGCAGGGGACAGTGCTGTTTTGCAGATGAATCTGGGCTGCCAACCACGTGAGATCATTACAGATCACTGCTTTTGGTAAGCGTAAGGGTAGTCAAGCACGTAGTTGTGGAAAAAAAACCCAAAACCCTACCCAACATTCAGAAACCCAGATCAACTGAATGTGTTTTTGTCAGTTCTGGGTTGCTCTTCAAGATTCCAACAAGCCAATTAAAGAAAAAGTTTAAGCATTTTGACAGCCTATTTGCTGGTTACTTTAAGCTTTTCTCTAGCAATGCTTAATTTAAAACCAAGATGTCTTTCAATGGAATCAAGCTACCGAAAACTATTCAAACTAACAAAAATAGGTCTGTTACATACAATGTATACAGAATCATATCATGCAAGAGCTTATCATCATTGACAATGAAGTGCAATGAGGATGTTTTGAGATTAAATTTAGCAATATAAAATTATCCAGTTTAATAAATTAAATTCTTATCAAATCACAGGCTAAGTACAAAAAGTAGGTAAATTATACCAATAACCCCTTCAGAAGGTTATCAGCACTCAGTATGCAAGTAGAATCATCTAAGTTCACTGATTCTGTTGAGGCAAACAGGTGGTATGGCCACAGCATGGATTAGAAGTGAAATTTTTCACATTCAAGCAACTAAATCATACCCAAGATACATACAAATATTTCCAATAGAAAAAGTACTCAATACAGTTCAGTATTGCCATTTTATAAATTCATTGTGCAGGGAGAAGGGAGGGGGAAAAATCCAATAAGCCTTAAGCAAAGCTGTTGTCTTAAGAGTGTTACAGCAAGGTGCCTTCCAGCTTATTTCAAACAAATCAAATCAATTGAAATGAATCATACATTACACATTAGACACTTGCTCGAAAAACCTTGGTAGCCACTAAACTCATCAAGTACATTAACACTGTTGCACATTTTCTATTCCAATATTAAAATGCAGCAAGTATGTGAGAAAATAATCTGCAGCTTTTGTTTTCTGCTTATATTTTTTCTTCTAGAAGGATATAAGAAAACAGAAAACTGTATGTGCTCCAAAAAATTCCCTACAACCACGAGATATTCCTCCCAGACCAAAAACCCTACCTATGCCACTACAGGTAGATACGATTATGCTTTTTGGCTGAAAAATTTAAATAAATGATAATTTATTTTAGATGTTCTTACTCTAGATTTTATCTAAAACTAAGCAATGACTGGATTTTGTTATGTTTTTTTCAAAACTGTACAATGATTTCAGACTCTAGGTTTCCTCCTTTAGGCTGCAATTTGCAAAAACTCGGGAAAACTGCAGTAGGTCAGCTTTGTTCCAAGACTTGTAAAGAAGAAGTATTTTGAGGGAAGGTCTGACAGAAATGAGAAAACCCCACATTTTCTGCTCTCAAGAACAGAATCACTTGGTCCAACACGTGAAAGAGCCCAGTAGGGAGAAGCATTATTACTCCTTATGTATGCAATAGTGCTAAGAGTTCTCATTGTTCTAGACATCATACGAACACAACAAATGACAGCCTCTGCTGGAAAGACCTTACACAGTCCAACAACCCAGGCATAACACGTCGATGAGACAAATATCTCCAACAGGTCAGAAGAGGGTGTGGATGAAGTAAAGGGACAGAAAAGGGTGTGCTACAATTTTTGGCCATCAGGAAGAGTAATCACCTCACTACTCATCTGGTCCATTAGCCCATTAGCTAATTTAAGGCTTCTATTTGCATCACAGCAGAGGTATGCCTGAGGAAGTGATGTGCAAAAAGGATAAATCCAACATTTCTGCAGTCTGCTGCCTTTTTTTTTTTTTTAATATTTTTTGCCTTATGAAAACCATTGTCAGAGGATTCAAGAAAAAAAAAAAAATGTGACACTGGTCCAAAATCTAGTTCAGTCCCCTCACAGTCATAGGCAATTCACAAAGCCAGGAGCAAATTTACCTTCCACATCAGTTTCCCTTGTTCTGTAGGATTTTTATGAGGCAACAGTAGCCCTCACTTTTGATAAGACTTAAAAGAATCCATTTCCTAATAAATGCAGAAAAGTTGGTACATTAATGGGAGTTGTTTTCATAAAATAATGACAATTAAAACCCAAATGCCTTAAAAACAAACAAAAAAGTCTGATACTGCACACTTATCCTAAGAACAAAAGACCAACACATTCCTTCTGAATCATATTATAAAGAATTGTATTTTAACTACTTGGACTTCTACTGTATTTGAAGTGGAAGTCCTATACTTACTTGGCTTCACTTATTGGGAATGGTTGGGCTGATATTTGCTGCCTTTGCCCTCAGGATGGCTACTATCTAGTGAAAAGTGAATTCATCCACTCATGGTTTGTAAGTTTTATGTTTATGGAATCTTGGTATCCATCAGAAAAGTGGTTTTGTAAAAATACAAAGTTTGCAGAGAAGAAAACCAAATTATTTTCAACAGTGCGGACTGTTCAGGTGAGATATCTGTAAACGTGTATGAAACTGGAATGAAAACTGCGTCTCCAACCCTGCTTTTTGTTGTGCAGCATCACATGCACTGCTACTGTGCCTCCAATGAGGCCACTGCATAACGCAGAACACTGAGCCAGTTTCTCAAACTCTAATCCCTCCTCTTGACATTAGCAACGGCCACAAACAGAAAATGTTTTTCCGTATGAGCTTTTCCATAAGATACAGCAATTACACCGACTTCCGTCATTTTTTACCTTCTGTTACATGCATGTTTAATACACGTATTTTTATTAGAATAGTAACAAGTTTGTGTAAAAAAAGAACAATCCTTAAAATTTAACTTCGAATAATCTATAGCTTGGCAGATATTCTAACATTTTACATGCAGACACTACCCCTGTACTAAAACTATGTTCAGCAACATCTCATTTCATTAGGGTGCTGGATTTCTAGCGTGTACTGGGTGTTCCTGCCACATGATGTTCTAGCTCCTGGAGCCTGATCTTCTGGTTGTCTGTACTGCACGGGCTTTCCTTCAGTCCTGTACCATGTTTTGGAATGATTCAATTATTTACCTACAAGATGAAACCTGGGAACAGCTCTACAGATAATTTCTTAAAGTCTACATGAACAAGACCAACGGGCCACTTTTGTGTCAGACTGCACTACAGTCTTCCAACAGCACCTCAGCAGGACGTGTTCCCCCATAAAACTCCCACACACTTCAATCTTCTCAGACAGTCTGGTCCACCCAAGAGAGAAAAGCAGCACACGACTCCTCCCACTCACCTCCTTACATACGTCCAACACTCCTACAGTGACCTGGGCCAAGCACTCCCAGCATGGACAGAAGCCACACTGTGCTGTTGGCCCGTAGGCCAGCTTCCTGGGGCAGGTGCCTTTTAGAAAACACTATATTACTGTTCCCTTAGTATGACTTGAAGGGAAAATTTATTTTTCCACACCGACTGAGGCAGTAAATGCAGACAGTCCTTTGGACCAGTCTTCAGATTGTTTCCTTCTATTAATATCCATCTGATGACCCTTGGGCTGGATTTAGGCAGTCACAGTCCCAAAGAATGTACAGAACATTTTTTTTAATGTTTATAAAAAGACTGGCCCAATGTCTCTAAGGCCATGACTAAGGTTAGTGGGAAAGACAATAGCATCAGCAATAAATTAGTAGTGGTAAACACAGCTCACTTAAGGAAGAACAAGAATCAAAAGAAAGCTGGCCAGAATACTGGCAAACCTTTCAGATTTTCTCAAACTTCTCAATGATTAAACAAACACATTACCTTGACTGGGAGGGCCAAATTACTAAATCTCTAACACTATTACTGCATCTTGTTTCCTGTAGTCTGTCAGAGTAGGTAACCCTACTGGTTTCTTCTTGCCTTATAATTTGTGAATCAGAAGAAGGAAACACATGATTGTTAAAAGGTATTAATTTATAGATAATGCTGAATGCTTAGGCCTGACCTATACAAACAATCTGCATATTTAATAAAATAACCAACTATATTCACATACTCCTCTATGTTTTGTATTTCCTTTGAAACATTTCCTTTACAGAAAAGGAAAAAAAAAAAAACAAAAAAGGTGGTTTGCTGTTTTAAGATTTGAGGAAGGCACATACGAAAAAATGTGAAGAAATTAATTTTCAAGCTGAAAAAAAGCAGGAAGAAGTTTCATTTTTGGTTTTGATTTTTTTTCCACCAATAGAAACGAAAGCTTTGCAAAAGATGGTAATATTTTGACATTTGGCAAGACAGAATAGCCCATGTGAGACATAATGAAGCAGGAAGGAAAAAAAATAGACTGAAGAGTATTTCCCAACAGAACTCACATTCTCTCATTAGTCATAGGTCACAGATGGGGAGCAGATGCCTCCAAACACAACAGTTCAATCATCAAAACACGGCAGAAGGGCTTGGGAAGAAGTCAAATCACCAAGCCTCAGGTAAGAAAAAAACCCATGAAATACAAGCTTGCTTACAAAACATGTTACATATTTTCTTTGTCCATTACATGGGAGAAGCAAAAGGAAGGTGTTCTGGTAAGACCTGATGGTACAGTGAACTAACATAATCATCCTTTGAGTGGGGTGTTCACAGACAAGGTGAATAGAGCATATTGGACTAGTCTGACTGCCTTTGCTTCTACTATTACAGCACTTATGGAAATTCCCTTGACATACTCATGCGTAAGAACAAGCTAGACAGGCCCAGACTCACTGAAAAAGCAAATTTGTAAAACAAATATACACAACTTCTGAGAAGGTTAACAGTATTATCACAAAGGATATTAGTTAATTATGACTTCTCACTGAACACATTGTCAGATGAAAGAGTTAACATTCAAACATCCTCCTTCCAGTTTCCATAAAAGGGAATAAAAAAAAGCCGTGCTTTGATTTACATTATGAAAATTGTCCTGACAACAAATTCTGGTAAACACCGAGGCATCTCTTGGTGGAAACAGAAATCTGATTTATTCTTATCATCAGTATCTGACTTTCATTTCATCAAGGACTGAATTATTATGTTTATATTTATCTACATTAAATCTGTAAAGATATTTTTATCACTTAAAAATTCTGATAAAGATTTTTGACTTCTCTCAGTCAGCATGGACTCTAATCAACAGAAAAGTCCATGACTGAAGGCAGAATTTCAACTCTAGATTGCTAGGCTCATTGATACTAAGATATATATTGTTAAATTAAATGACACATATCTGTTACAAATAATTATATCAAGAGAAGATCCAGGGAAGCTCCATTTTCCTATGGTTTTATGTCCCTCCATTGAATAACAGCACCACATCTTCTACAATCCTTCTGCAAAATTTTCATCTCTCATGTTCCATTCACTTGCCAAACTTCCTTTTAGGTCACCTTCCCTCATTTTTGTTTAGCTGTCTGGAGTGCGACCGATGCTCCTTGCAGCCACTCTAATGCCATCTCTGGGACTTTTAGCCAGAATGCCACCTCCCCATTTGTTGGAAGAAAGTCCTGCTTCCCAGTCACAAAGACCTCTGTGCGTCTATCAGGCACACCAGCAAGTTCTCATGTTCCACTTGAGTTTGGTTTGGGTTTGAGGAGGGGAGGTTTCGGGGTTCAAGCACATACCTAGAAAATACGCTATTGTTAGGACTACCTTTGTTTTCTACTTTGAGGCCTCTGTGTGTTTTTACATAGGAATACCTTTCCAGAAAATTCCAGCAAGTCATCCAAAAAGTGATACCTGTTGCCCAAAGAAAATTTTAAGAAAAAGAAGAATTTAAATTAGAAGTTGATTAATTATACTTAGATTATCAAAGGAAGCTCAAGTAGTTCAAACCACTGTACCCATCTTCCATGCAACAACTTCAAGATTTAAAACCGATGCATAAAGGCATCATATTTAAATACATTTCAAAAACAAAGTAAAGGCTTTTTATAGAAATTAATCTCTGATGAAAAGCTTTAACACAACAAATAACTACTATATAAAACTCCTGTCTCCCAGGTACGCATGAAAAAAAGCAAAGGGTCAAAAAAGCACTGCAAGTTGTTCCACATGTGCAAGTCTCTCTCTTCTGAGAAGTGGGATTCTGTTCAGAAGCCTACGCCAAACCTCGTACAGGATGGAGGCCCCGCAGCCCAGAGAGGGAAGACGGACTACACAGTGTTCCCAAATGCATGCCGAAAAACAGCTGGGCAAAACGAAGGAACATGTATCCGCCACTACTGTTTCAGTTAGGAACATCCCGAGTGCTACATAAAACAATCACAGATACCAAGTACTAGCATTCAAACAAGGTAACTTTTAATTACCCCTCTCAAGCTGAGCTCCAAATTAAAATGATATCCATTTTAATTAACGATATCCATTTCAATAAATGATATCTCCAAAAAATGAGACTACAGTAGAGTGAAACTTCCCCCTGTTTCATAAGGGAAAAAGAGATAGATATCATGGCATTTCACACTGTAAATGCTACAGTAGTTTGAATTAGTAAAGTTCAAAAAATTCAAAGAAAGAAACCAGCTTCTTCCAGTGGTGGAACAGAGCTGAGAGTCTTGTTCAATTTGGGAAGACAAACCACATTTCCCAGAAACCAGATTATAAACGGCTCCACTTTGAGAATTTTCAAAAGGTATCACACAAATGCATACTATGAGCAGCATAAAAATCCTTGTAGATGGAAAAGCACCTATCGTATTTGTGCCTAGCTCTGCCTCTGAATAAAACACAAGTAAGAAAAATAAGTTTCTCTGATTGTTGAACTGACCTCATCAATCTCATCCGGCATCTCAACAAGTATTATTTTACTGCTACTGCTGAGTATGCATGTGTGTAAGTGTCTGCAACCTTGTGTGTGTATTTACTCACAGAGTGTACAGGTCTACACATATATACTGACACATACGAAAATAAACAAAAGATACTGGTAACATTCCTCTCCAACCTTGCAACAGGTAAGTTTACATTCATGCAAGTCCCCCGAAAACAAAAAATAGGAATGTCAGACACATAAAAAGTTATCAGACTGACATATTCCCTCATTAGCACACGAAGAAACAGTTTTAAAACCATCTAATTGCCTTGAGAGAAATAATGTTTTTTAAATTCAGCAATACAATCCTATAATCAAGTACTAAGAGGACTGAGGGTATACACATTTTTATTAAACTAAATTATTTCAACACATAACACTTCATGTTATTGTTTGTTTCAGCAAATTAAGCAGCATTAGGTATGGTATTTCTTCAATAATCGACACCCTTGAATTTACAGAGGACTACCTCAGTCCACTCACCATTAACAAAGATTTTTAAAATTGCTTAACAGGTAAACACTTACAAAGTTTTGGTTTTTTTTAAATAAAACTGAATAAATTTATCTTTGATTGTCCTGTAATTTATTTGGACGTTAGTAACTATGTTTTAAACACCAGTCTAGTTAGAAAACACACTTTGATTACATATAAATAGCCATTTTCCTATCAGTAAGCAGTGCCTTATTTGACACCATTTTCAACATTTTTATGGGGGGGGGAGATCCACTAGCGGGTAACCTTTTAACAATTTTTTTCTAATGTATGATTTTAGGGCTAGGTTAAAGCCAAACAGTAGAGATCAAAAGCAGAGTATTACATGTTACAACATCTACGTAGTAACTGCATATGCAAAAAAAAGAACGGGTGCGATAAGGAAATGGCAACAGTTTTTATTTTCTAATCACCAAAGCGAACATGCCAGTATTTCATGGGAGTAACAGATTCTACTTACAATAATAATCTTTCAAGAACAATAGAGCATGACTGTTTTCATTCGTAAACAATTATTTAGGGAAGACCATTGCTAACGGGAAGAAAGGGCAAAAAAGTCGATATATTTATTCTGGCATGACCCCAATATTTTTGTGCTCATATGTCAGTGGCAGGAATACCAGTGACACACAGTTTGTAGCTCTGAAGTCTATCAGGTAGATCAATATGGGAATTGTTCCAGTTTACAGGACTTCCGAGACATGTTTATATTTACTGTGAACCATGACAAAAGGAGTTTTCTAGTTCACTACTCTTCTATTTGGCTCAAGCATTTTAAATAAAACCACAGAACTGATCTACCATGACATTTAAGGTTGCACTGGAAGTGTTTTTTTCTTATCTCGGCTTTATTCAGGTGGAAGAGTCTACTGAAGTAGACCTAACTAAAACCAGTATGTACCAATAGCATACAGCAAGTGCACTGCTACAAAAGAAAAAAGGAATGAAGTGTTAGTGCTGAGAAGTATGTGGTCTCAAAAATGGACAGAAAAATGCCAAGTATATTGAGAGACCTCCTTAAATCTCTCTACCAGCGTACATTTAAGTCACAGGAAAAATTTAATCAAGTAATCACACAGTATTATGCAGTAGACCCCCAGATGATATGAAATTCAGAGTCCAATATATGACACTTGCATATTATGCCTAGACACAATTTTATGTATTAATGCTATATATTCTTGGGGGGGGACACGACTTTAAAATGTCACAATTACTGCAGTTAGTGAATTTGCAAAGCTTCAGAGGCAAAAACCCTCTGAAAAGTTCCCAAGAGAAAATCCAGGGTCTGTCACTGACTGTGACACACCTGTTGAATGAGGCTGAAACAAAAGACAAATGAACTTTCTATTTTTCCTCAGTTTAAGAAATACAGCACAGCACACAGACATTTGTCCTGGTGCCATCACAGTGTTCCTCCCAAAGAATCTAGCTCTTACTAAACATTTTCTAATGACATGGAACATGACATCCTGATCCATGTCTGCAGCCTACAGATAATGTGGCCATACACACAGCAGAACTGCATGCAATGCTAATCAGTTCTACATCATTATAAAATTAGTGACACATTTAGTAAGCTTCATTAAAAAAGTTCAACTTAAATCAGTTAGCAGTATCTTCATAATCTAAACACAGTAGCTCAAAATACTGAATGATGTAATGTCTCATACCTAACCAAATCATTACCACTCATGTTTCCTACTTTGCAAGCCATGCACACTGACATGTGTAACATATTCCTGAGGAGCCTACCCTGAAATCATGGTGATTCTCTGTCTCTTCATCACAATTCCACTCATCTGCCAGGTGATTCTCCCTCTCTACTCCACTCTCGTGAGACCCCACCTGGAGTACTGTGTCCAGTTCTGGGGCCCCCAACATAAGAACTGGAGCAAGTCCAGAGGAGGCCACGAGGATGGTGCGAGGGCTGGAGCACCTCTCCTACAAGGACAGGTTGAGAGAGTTGGGGCTGTTCAGCCTGGACATGAGAAGGATCTGGGGACACCTTATAGTGGCCTTCCATTATCTGAAGGGGTCTACAGGAAGGCTGGGGAAGGATGTCTTTCAAGGTCAGGCAGTAACAAGACAAGTAGTAATGGCTTTAAACTGGAAGAGGAGAGATTGAGATTAGACATTAGGAAGATCCTAAATTCTTTGCTGTGAGGGTGGTGAGACACTGGAACGGGTTGCCCAGAGAAGCTGTGGATGCCCCCTCCCTGGAAGTGTTTAAGGCCAGGTTGGATGAGGCTTTGAGCAACCTGGTCTAGTAGAAGGTGTCCCTGCTGATGGCAGGGGGGTTGGAACTAGATGATCTTTAAGGTCCCTTCCAACCCAAACCATTCTGTGATTCTATGACCGCCATTTCCAGCTTTGACAAAGAACTACCAGAAGCAAGCCCATCAATCAGTCAGTATGTGCAGCCGTACAACTAGGTACACAGGTTACGGCTAACATAAGTTCGAAGCTCTCTGACAGAAGGTGCAGCCAAAAAGGCAACTATTAACCACTGCATGAGTGAACTCCTGTGTGGTGAAAAACTACATTTGAGAAGGGTCAGTCTTCTAATACAGAAAAAACTGTAATGGCTCTGTATAACATTAATAGCAGATGTAAGCCAAATTCAAATGAAGGACTGAATCTCTGTGTAATGTTCCCACAACATGTGATGTGTCCCAACAACCACAGCTCATGAAGGGACCTCTGGACTACTGTCCTTTCGATTCCCTGGGTAAGAGAGACAAAGACTGTCTCCTACTGTGTAACAGCAGACATTAATCACAACAGTGGTGGGGGGCAAATACAACAACTGCATTTTGCAGCACTTTCCTAAGCTTCTTTTTAATTTTTCTCTTAATTCAGCTTTCCTGAAGTTTTCCTACAGTAAGATACTCTAGTGAAATCCTACAGACCTTTACTTAATTCTAACAAAATAGGATTTTTATTTGAGTAAAAACTAAGGTGGGGGGGGGCGGTGGGGAAGAATATGATCAGATGAATTCTCACCAGCCTGGCTCAAGCTAAGAAACAATGATGGCTCATTGGAGAAAACTGATCATTGCCAACATTCAGATTTTAAGCAGAACTTGAAATACATTAATTGCTTGAACAAAAAGACTGGAAGTAAACCAACCAGAATAAAAACAACACATTAACTTTGACAGTGAAACTGTTAAGACTACCCTCCTAACACACGCAGCCCTTGCTGTGAATGAAAGAAAATAAAATTACCAAGATACATTAACATTTCACTATATAGTACAGAAAGCAGTGGGATCCTTAGTCCAACAGATTAACATCTAACAAAACGTATTCAATGACAACATGTTTTGAAAGCACAGATACCCTGCACACAGGTATTTCTTATTCCCTCCAGTTTTGGGATAACAATCTTCTCTCTAAACTTATTCAGCATCTACTAGGATAATAGTAGTTCCCTCTCTCTTGTATGTAGGAACTAAGGTGAACGAAGAGTGTTTGTGGTGGTTTGGGTGGATTCACCCTTTTGCTTGCAGCCAAACACAGCCTGCCCTATCACCCGCCCCCCCTCACCCAGGGAGCAGGGGAGAGAATTTGGAAAGAAGGGCAAGGACTCATGGGTTGAGATAAAAACTATTTACTAATTAAAAGAAAATGATAATGATAACAACAGTGATAACAGACTATACAAATGAGTGATACACAGTGCTCACCGCCCACTGACCGATGCCCGGCCTGTGCCAGCTAATGATCCCGGAGCCGAGACGGTCCCGAACCGAAACCCCGGAAGAGTGAGCCCGAGCGATCCCCGAGAGAAGTGCCCTGTCTTCCGGTCAGCCCTGGTTAATATACTGACATGACGTGATATGATATGGAATATTTCATTGGCACATCCAAATGCCAGTTTTGAGCTTTGCTCCTCACTGTGCTTCTCCCTCCCATACCTAATGCAGCTGTGAAGCAGCCAAACACGGTGGCCTTGAGCTCCAGCAGCAACTAATAACACCAGTACTGTTATCAACGTTCTTCTCATACTAAGTCTGAACTGAAACACTGAAAGTAAAATACGGCTATTCTAATTACTAAAAAGAAAATTAACTCTATCCTAGCAAAACCAGGACAGTGTTGAAAGTAAGGAAGAGGTAAAGCTTTTCAAATCACCGCAGTCAAAAAAAGACACTAAAAATAACACAAATACAGCAGAAAGCAATCATTTTTTAACTCATATTTACTCCCATGTAACAAAAGTAAAGTAACTCAAGTTGGAGCACTGAGATTCAGTTGGCATCAACACAATTATACTTCATTTCTGTGGTTGTTTTTATGTTAGTAAGTGTGCTTATGTCACTAAAAGGACCACTTTTAACAGCTATTATTAAATAAAACAACCATTTATAGTATACTTACACATAATCCTATGCTGACAAAGGAAAAATACAAGATCTATAGGAAAACCAATAGTGAGAGTTTACATCATAACTTCAAAATCACTGCATCTACTCAGACTACCAACTCAGAGAAGTTCAAAAAGCCTGCTCCATATTTTCCAGGAAGCACGCTGTTCCAGAACTAATACAACTACAACAAAGTTTGACAACTCTATTCTCTTGAGTTTCCAATAAGAGCTATAATATTCAATTTCAGAAATGCTTATGAACTGTTCAAATGTATGAGTTATTACTTGATGACTGACTAATATTTTAATCCTGTATCAGGCAAGTCTCAATATCATTTCAGTGACTGTACAGAAATAACATGAAGTTTCAACACAAATCATCCATGGGGGTTTTTTGGGGGGGTTTTTTTTTGTTGGTTGTGTGGATTTTTTTTTGGGGGGAGGGAACATCACCCCAAACCTCTAACTCAAACAAAGAACAACTGTAATAACACCATTTCAGTACAGCTACCACAAAGCAGCAAGAGAAAGCACACACACACACACAAAAAAAAAAAATCACTGGCTTGTCAGTTTTGCAAAAGATACAGAGATCATCAGAGACAGAAGAAAGGAAGTGGCATAAGAGAACTAAATACACTGCACATAATGAAGCAGAAACTATTTAGCCATTTTTCCACATGAAAAAAGTGTGTGCATATCTATCCATACGTAAATCTACACATTGATCTATACAAATAAATGTATACACATACACAGAGACTCTCTAGCTTTCTACTCCAGACAATGTCATTTAAGGCAGAAACCTGAAATGAGTACTATGAAGGGTCCATACATCTATTGCAATAGAGAAGGAAGTTAACATGGGGTGGTATACAAGTTTGTTCTTTGTGAAAGCACGTGGTGTAACCCTTGTCATTTACAGGCTTGGTGATTTGAATACCAAATGCCTCCAATTTATAATCGGAGAGAATTTTTCTACCTGCCAGTCCTGAAAACCCACTCCATGACTTGAAAGTCAGGCTGGGATATTTCTTGTTCAGGTATCACTTTCAGAAAGAGCTGCTGCAATTGAAATTCAGCTACGTCTACTGTTGGAAAACAGAAGTAAAAAAAAAAATCTTAATGAAATACTTCAGTCAGCAACAAAGACCATAAACCAAGTTTTATGTCTGTTTTATAACTTAGCTGCCAGGCTCAACACTGCAACCTGAAAGAGAATAGACTTTTCGTTTGTTACTTCTTAGAACCTCAGCAAAGATACATAAATCCCTACATCAAGTAAATCTGTACAAAGAAACAAACAAAATTCTTAGTATCAGCAGACAATTCGTATTATTCCAAGAGTCAAAAAAATCCCTGTGCTCATAAAAAAGATAGGGCCTAGCAGGCCACAAAAATCCTGGTAGTATAAGTAAAAGTAATTGAACAGGCAAAAGGAACATATCTAAGAGGCAAAAATGCCCACCAAAACATAAAATTAATGCTCTCACATTGGCAAGGAGTTCTAAAGGCAACTGTGGATACAACCAGAAAGAACAATGAACGTACCTTGTAAAATTTTCATGAAGCACCAAGGCTTGTCATTAGCTTGACAACAGTTTCGCAGGCAGTGTTACCATTAAGAAAAAAGCCTCTTGAATCAGTGGACTCAAAACTTTCACTTAAGCACAGCCCAGAGATTCAGAGCATAGGAACTACACTCCCTTCATAGCATACTCTTTGGTCCTCTAAAATGCCTGGAAAGCTATACAAACCATGAGTGGCTACCACTACCCAGGAGCAGCCTTTCAGGAAAGGAAGGTACCCTGTGGCACTCAAGCAGCTATTCTTCCAGTCTTCTCGTTTAACAGTTGGGTCTGTGGTGGACTGTGAGCTTGAGAAAACAGTCCAGATAAGGATACAGCTCAGAATACGCAGACACAGCTGGTACCTTAACTAACCCAAGCCCATTTCTGCACCAGAACTAGGAGAATCTGCACTGTCCATATTGTTTATATTTCTTCTGACAGTTTTATCACTCTGAGATCTATAATCTACATTAGTAGGTGAATGATGAGTATAGGGGTGCAGAGGACAGGTTCACCTTTAAGAAGAGAGCTGAAAAAGTGGGCCATCAGCCTTCCCCTAGAGATGGCAATGCAGCAGACACTCCGCTCCCTGTCCAGATGAGAGAACCAGCCTCAGAAAAGAGGGTATCTGGGTTCACTAAGTGTTAAGCAGTCTTGAAACTCCACTGCCAGCTTTTTAGTTTCACAGTGCTGTGACATACTGATTTTGCTACATAGAGGGCATTAAATATTGAATATCCCTGTAATACATAAAACATAACTGCATATATGTCATGTACTATTCATTGATATGCCATGTATCTGATATGCCGAGACAGTACTCAACGCTGCTTTAAAAATTCTTTCAAGTATTTCAACAAGCCCAACACAGTATTAAATATGTTTGAAAAGCAGGCCAGCAGGAGAAGAAACATTTAACACACACTCCCCAAAGATAACACATAAATTAATACTTGTACTTTCACAGACAGAAGGATATCAAGAACACCACAACTGGTATGTTTCCAAGTGGCATACAAGGTACTGGTGAACAAAGTTACAAACTTCTATGAACTTCTGCTACTCCTTGTGATAGAGGTATATACTTAACTGCAAGGGATACCATGGGCACAAAAAATGGCCAAGATGGCAAAGCTTCTCAGTCGTCTGTCCACTGGCAGCAAAACCCTTTAATTTTTACTTAGCATTTACTATTTCCAAATCTTTTTTTCCCCTCTGACAATAATGAAAATGCTACAAAAATAAAAAGGCTGCTCCTGTATTAACAGACGTCAGCTAGCCTATCTAGAAAAGTTGTTACACGAACCTGTCTCTTTAAGAACACCGAACAAAGTAGGCTATACTGAGTTATCCATATAAAGAACATCTCCTCCGGATAAAAGGTCAAACAATTGAGAGCAAACTGAAAGAGTCGTTAGGGAAAAGAAAAGAAAAGAAAAGAAAAGAAAAGAAAAGAAAAGAAAAGAAAAGAAAAGAAAAGAAAAGAAAAGCTGGAAGGGAAGGAGAGAACAAAACAACGTCTTAGGAACGGAGGCAGAGTAACGCACACGGCGTCTGGTTCACAAGAATGCCAAACTAGGAGCAGCCAAGGGACTCGCAAGGAGAGTCTCACAGCTCTCGCAGCTGAAGACCAGGAGAAGCCAAAGAGGCCGAGTGCCGAGGCCCTTCCAGGGGCTTTCGCAGCCCGCCCGGGGACCAGGAAGTGCGGCGGCCCGGGCCAGAGCGGCGCGCACTTGGCCGGGCGCGGGAGCCTCCCGCCCCCCGCAGCCTCCCTTACCTCTGCGTCCGGCGGAGGCGGGTGCCGCTCCGCAGGTGTGGCAGCGTGAAGTTGGAGAGGACCGTCCAAAAATTTGGGTCCGACATATCCATTTCCCTGCGTTCGAACCCCTAAGAACTCGGTGCCATAATACAAGGAGGAGGAAAGG
>NW_010327907.1:0-10991 GCF_000700745.2 Antrostomus carolinensis
GAGCTTTTTTAAACTCTCGTCCCCGTGTGCTGCTGCTCCGGAGCGGGACCCCGGGACCGAGGTGCCCGCCCTCGTCCCCGGCCGCCCATCATCCACGTCCCTGTCCTGGGGGTTAGCCCTGGCTGCCGTCAGTCTGTCGTGGGGGAAGGTGGGTCCCTTTGGTTCTGGCTTACCTGGCTTACAGTGGGCTTTCAGATTGCTTCGTATTTTCCTTACAAATACTTATTAAAATATGTGTGCTTCATGAGTGCAAAGGCAGATGGCACGTCTGCCTCGCCAATGCATCCCCCTCTGCCCCACCAATGCATCCCCCTCTGCCCCAAACCATCTGTCCTGCATCGCGGCAGCCCTTTGGGGAAAACAGCACCTTCCCTTCTTCCTTTAATACTATTTCCAGGGGAGGTTTAGATTGGATATTAGGAAAAATTTCTTCTCCAAAAGGGCTGTCAAACATTGGAACAGGCTGCCCATGGATGTGGTGGAGTCACCATCCCTGGAGGGATTTAAAAGACGGGTAGATGTGGCACTTAGGGACTTGGCACTGTTGGGTTTATGATTGGACTTGATGATCTTAAAGGTCTTTTCCAGCCAAAACAATTCTATGTTGATAGGTGATATTTAGGGTCAGTGTTTACTAGTAGCCAGAGCCCTGATATTTTGAAGGAATTTGATGAAGAGGTAAGAGCTTCCAGTGGGAATTACAGCATCTGCCAAGGGAAATGTGTAGGGCAACTTCAGTGAAAGCTGGAAAACAGCATGAACATGCCAGTGTGAGAATGAAGTTGGGACCATGCTATCAGCTATGCTATTCTTTCTAACCTTAATTTCTGCTCTGTGTTGCACACTGTCCTCTCTGTGGTCTTATCACAGTACCCAGGCTGTCCATCTGTAATTGCTTATACTCTGAGCAGTGTTTTAGAATGGCATTCATTTATTTGCTTATTGTCCATTGAGGAAATAATAGACTCAGATAATTTTTTTTCCCTTCCAAAAATGTCTATTTTGTTTGGAAACCTAACTCCCAGTTTCCAAAAGGTCTGATGAGATTTAAGCAACTTCAAAAGTTTTAACAAAGTGTTCATATAAGTCACTTTGCAGCAGTAGGTCTCATTTCCATATACAAGTGAGACTTCACTGTCATGGTGCTGCTTTGCCCTAAGATGTGGTTTTTTAACCATGGAGTTCACAGCCTAAGGTAGGTATCTGGTCTCTTCTGCATTAGACATCACAGATATGTCAGCATTTTGAGTAAGTGTAGATGGCATGTGTAGATATGGTCCTCAGATATTTATAGGTGATGTTTTGAGGAGATGCTCTAGCAAATTCAGGTGTGGGGACTTTCCAGCTCCTGCTGTTGAAGTTATTTTCGTTGATGATTAAACATTCCTTAGCTTAGAACCTTGTTATCTGAATCTCCCAAATGGATATCCAGTCATTCTTTCTCTCTTATCCAGTCAGCAGTCAGATATTTTAACTGAAGCTTAACATTAGAAAGAGAGGTTGAAGAAGACTTCAGACTGTCCTGCAAACTTAGAGTTAGGTTGCTCTCCCAGGAGGGCTGAGCCCTGCCCAGCTGAGGAGATAAGCACCAGGGTCTCCAGCGACCAGGTGGTTTGCTCTTATCCTTGGGCTGCAAAAGAGAGTTTCACTGTCTTGAGAGATGGCTGTGATGGAGAGCCTGCTAGTCCTCTGAACATCTGATTGGATCCTGTCACAGGGAGAAAATGCCATGATGTGAGCATTAAGTATTGCTCAGCAGCAACTCTTGAACTGGTGTGGGACCGGGTCCAGCGGGAGCAGAGGTGCCTGGGAGCGTTGGACCCTGCTGGGTGAGGAAGCAATGAATGGAGGTTTGTGGATGTTAGTAGTACTCCAACAGAGGATGTGTGCACCTAAAAGGCATACTTACATCTCCTCAGGAAGGATCTTTTGGGCACATTTTAAAGTCTTCACCTATGTCCCAGCGTTTTGTACAAAATGTGTTCTTAGCTAAGTAAGCTTTCTGAGGCAGGGACTGGCTTTTTTTGTCAAACTTGTTTCCAGCTATAAAGGTTATTGACTAAATCCAGATGAGGACTTTTCCTCCTATCCAAATTAAATATTTCTGTTAATTGTTATGTGCTTGATACTGCAAATATGCAGTCAGGTTTTTTTCAGCATGTATTTATTGTGGAGAATGATAACAACTCTGTGTTCCATAAAGTGTCTGGCTCATTGGATGCTTGTAGTATGAAGTGCTAAGTTTTGTTGTTGAGGATGTTTTCTTGGGGAGTGCAGAGTGTTTCTCCAGGCACTTGTTCAGGTAACATTGTGCCTAAACCACTGTGAGTCTTACTAATACATTGTGCAAAGGAAGAAGGAAAGAAAAAAAAACCCAACAAAACAGTATGGAATCGAAAAAATAAAGCTGAAGCAGGCCAAAAGACTTTCAGGTTGTCTGGTTTGTTAAATGTAGCAATTGGTTTCACAGTTCTGCCTTTAGTATTTTTTTCAATAGCATCTCTAATTTTCTTTTTCTGCAAAGCAATTAAATTGTGAACACATTTGCAAAAAAATGCACTTTTTTAGTTGATGAAAGAATTTTATAGTATTATCTCGTGAGGCTTTTCTACTTTCCAGTTTCTTTTTGACATGTTGGACCAGGCTCAGTAGTTCCATTGTCCCGATAATCTCTTCATTTGAATTAATGCAAACTGTGTTCATTACTAGATACGATGAAGGAGGGCTTGGGCCAGTTCTGGTAGAAGATTTGCATGCCAAATGTTGATTGAGGGAGAGGGACGAGGAAAAACCTGAAGGAATTTGCACAATGGTAGCTCAGTTGTAGTTTTTATCTGACTTACTGGGCACAGGCGATGTAGAAAGTTATAGCTGGTTTTCTCCACTCAGTATCTTTTGAGTAAGTTCCTGTTGGTGTTGAGTGATTACAAAGCAAGTGTTATGGTGTCACTCAGTTCTCTGTTTTCTTCCTGTTACCTCTTCATCTGCTTTTTGCTTTTGTTGAAAGAAACACACTCAGAAGTATTTTCAGAAGGGAAATACAGTTCTTTTCACTTAGAGCTTTGTGTTTATAGAAAAAGCATTTGTCTGTGTAGCCCTTTTGGCAATATTAGGCTAGTCAGTGGGAGTCCCTCCTCAAAAAGAAAGAGCTTATGTTTTGTGTGGTATTAAATAGCTTGAACAGGATGCTATGGGAGTTTGGACAACCCAACAGTCTTCATTAATTCTGTTCTCTCACTCTAAACTCAAACTGTGTAAAAACTCCTAGCATCTCTGGCTCACTGTGTAGTCATCAGGGATACTGTGTGTTTACCAGGAGACCTTGTACAGCAAATGCCATAGAAACCTTGAGCAACCGACTGTCAATTCTTACCTGGACCTCTTTGTAAGCTGACACACCTTTCTTCCATTAGCAAAACTGTCATCTCAGGTGAGCCCATGGTGTTGCTGACTTGGAGGCAGTGAAAGCTGGGTGAGACATCAGAAGGGAACTCTCCCTTTCAGAAGTGCCATTAAAATGGGAACTGTGATGGTCATGAAAAGATTAAAAACCTTCAGGAACATTTAGGCTAATTGAATGTCCTTTTTCCATTACATCAACAGTGACTTGTGCAACTATTTTAGTGCCCTTGTAATATTAACAAAGAGATTGTTACCACAGGAATGAGTTTCTCCCAGATTAGCTGTCAATGTGACATTTCTATCAGCTCTTTGAATCTGGTTCGCATTGCTCTTTAAATCTTAGATGTATGTGTGTGTGTATATATATATATGTGATATTATAAGAACTATAGGAATATGTACGTGTAAATGAGGATTTCTTAAAAAATGAAATTGTTAGCTGAACCTTTAAAGGAGATGAATTTAAAAAATGATAGTCAGGTATCTTGGTTAACAAGGAGTTGGTGAGAAAATAAGACTAATTTCAGACCTTCTGTGCCATGCTAATCACTTGACAGCAATGGATTTTCCTGAGGACTTGAGATAAAAATAATGCAGTGTTTCCCCTATCCAGATAGTGCCTTTGGTCACCTTATTCTTCCTCTGTACGTGACTAGCCCTGGAACTGGAAGTAGGTGAGAAGGTGGAGCATAAAATTCCCAAATAGCTGAATACAAAGCGAATCTGATCCAGATGCAGTTTATCATTTACTTCTGTAGGTTATTACATTAGTCTTTACATGTTTAAATTCCCTTTATAATAATAAATATAAATGGGTAGTAATTCACATAGGTTTGTGGATTTGTTTGGACTTTGTCTCTGCAAGGTGGCTACTTCCAGCTCCTGACTGCCAAATGCAACAAGATCATGGCAAAATTGAAAGAGAGAAATAATTTTGTGTTGTAATTGCATAAAGAGGCACAAGCAGGAAGTGGCTGATTTTGAGATACATGGTATGATAGCCTGTGACGAGGGACTCTTCTGCAAAGTGCTGGCTGGTCTTGGAAAGACATACAAAATTGCAGAAGTACTGACTCAGTGTGAAAACTGAGCCTGGTAAAGAGTTTTTTGACACTGGTTTTATTGACTAACCAGGAGTTGCAGAAATTATTCAAGTGCTGCCTGTTTCTGGAAGGAAGATTAGAAGAATGGGAAACAATCTGAGCATGTTATCTACATTTTCTAGCCATCATCCAGAATTCTTTGTGCCGATTAACAAGAATGAAGCCCAACATATTGCACATGAGGTGACAGGCAAAGATCAGGGTGGTGTTTGAAACCAGCATTGTGGGAAGGAGTAATCTCCATTCAGTTAGCCAGGAGCACAGGAGTATGTCCTACAGTCACTGACTGTCTCAGTTGTGGCTCAAGGCACTGACAAGGTGATTTCTGAGAAAAGCCACTCAACATTTTTAAGTTTCCACAGCTGGTTCAAAATCATTAATCATCAAGGAAATGAATTTACCTTTACACATTAACCTCTTAGCTGTTCTGTGATAGTGTAGTGGAGTGGAGGGATTGAAGAGTCAGCAACATAAATGTTAAAAAATGTTTAAAATCAGTATATTTATTGCCTCTACAGAAATAACTATTTCTTTCTTGCTGTGGAGATGCAAGGAAAAGTGACAAGCATCATTTTAATATGTTGGTTGAAATTGCAACTCTGATTTTCATCTCTTAAGCTCACGTCCTAGCAGACAGATACTGTCATCCCAGGCTTGCCAAAGACTGCCTTGCTATTTGTGAAGCGATTTGTTGCCACCTGGGATGTGTGGGTGTGCTATTGACATAAACATTGCAAATTTTTATTTACGACATTATGGCCTTCCTTTTTAAAAGGAACAGTTCAATGTCTTTTGCTTTAACAGTCGTCGGGAGAATATAGCTCAGACCAAGATTAGTCTGTTAAGTCTCAGCAAATCAAAATAAGCACCACCCATGCCCATTTAAAATATTTGAGCCTAAAATTAAATTAGGCTTCATATTAGAAGAAATTCCAGTATCCTTGTTAGTATGAAACAACCTCATATGAGTTGCAGTGTAGAAATCATGGCCTGACAGTTTCAGAGTTGATTGAAGAACATCTTTGGGGACGGACAGGCAAGAACAATGTTCCATTGTCTGCAGGATGGACTTCAAAGCCTAAAGGTTTTTTTTAATTTTTCTCTGGCTTCTATGAGTCAATTAGATGTGACAAACTTTATGAATGCTGGTATTTTTAGGTAATGAGTTATGAAAGAACTGAGGTCTCTCATCCCAAACTTTGGTGGACAGATAGATGTCTTCATCCCAAAATGGTCATCACAACTGGTAATTCATGGATAGCTCATAGAAAAGGATACTTTGCAGCAATAATGTGGGATACTTGGGTGAAAATGGGAGAAGAAGGGATGCCCAGGGATCCTTCTTACGTGTGTTCTACTAATCATGTGGGTGCAAGTTGCTATGAATCTTTCTTTTGTAACAGTTGAAATAATAAGTGCCATCTAGAGGCATTTAAAAATTACCTTTTTCCCCCCTCGTTTCTCTTGTCTGGACTTTAATCTTTCTTCACTTTTCAGTTTTGATCCTGATGTGAGTTAGCCTTTCCCTAACAAGAAAAACAGTAACAATAGGCATATATCAAGTGCCTGGGAAAGGCTAAGAAAGTGCTTCTGAAAAGAACAAGCAGAGTGTGGTGTCTAGGTCAGGAGCCAAATGACAAAGCTCACACAGGCAGGTGAGTCTCTACAGGCACTGCAGCATGTCAATGCAACACCTCATCCTTTCGATATCAGTATCAGCCGCTGCTTGGTTTCTAAGATTGTTGACTGTGTTGAGAAAAACCATGAGGGAATAGGTCTTTACTTGTAACCACATGAAGCTTAGCGGGATCACCTGAGCAGAGTAGGCTTTGGCTGCTGCTCCCATGGTTGCTGTAGCCAATTCAATTTTGTTATGATGAGCACTTGGCTGCTCCCATCTGCCCTGACCTATTTACACTCTTGGAAAGTGAGAGTCTGTTCCTCTCCTGAACTGCCTGGCACCCCATGGCATCTTACGGGTTGTATTTGAAACAATTACTCATTTATTCCTGTGCTGGTATCGCCTAATAGTGCAAGTGCCACCAGAACTGTCATTTCCTGGGTGCTGTCCCCGCATGCAGTAAGAGACTGCATGCATCCCTGAGAAGCTATCCCCCTGAGGGGACTGAAGCACCCATCCCTGGGATAGGTGTTTGATGTCCTAAATCTGTTAGGCAATTTAGCAAGGACGTAAGTCAGCACTCGCAGCAGCCATCGTTCTCAGTGGGGGCTACTTCGCATGGGCAAGGAGTGCTGAGGGGAGCACCATGTCTACAACTGTCCTTCTCCCAGGCCTGGCTATGTAGCTGTGGCCCTGAAAGCAGTGTTGTGAGAGAGGCAATTTGCACAGTGAACCAGTGCCTGACCTTGGTGGCCAAAGTCATCTTATTGTGCCTAGATGACTTGTTCTCTGTGGCCTTCAGTGCGGCCGCTCATCACATCTCCATAGCTAGAGCACTTAGCTGCTAAGGTTTGCTATTACATGTGCTCACAGATACACTCATCTTGGTGGGCCAAACAGCTCCACATCCATTTCAAGCCATCTGATGGTGAAGCCCTGGGAGTCCAGATCATATATGTGGGCTGAGAACAGGCCTACCACACAGAAGAAATGCTGAGCTTGTTAGTCAAAGCCATTGTCATTCAAATGGAAGGAGAAGAAAATGTTAACTGCTACTTCTTTTGTAGCCCTGCTGGAGCAGTCATCAAGAAAGGGAAAGTGTGGTATTCAGTCGCTTCCTCAACCTGACCAGGTTCAGAGATGCAGCCCTCTTATCTCAGCAAAGTTTGATGTAAGGGCAGCACCAGAACTGGTCTGCTCCTCACCTGGATCATTGCATGACCAATAACTCAAGGTTTCAGGGGCCATCCCTGTAGGCCACTGATGAGAGTACTCCTGAAGGAGCAGGTATGAGTGAGCCTAGCCTTCCATACCAGTTCAGTGCAAAGACCTTGTGACCAGACCCAGCATGGGAGAGGACTAAACAGACTAGTTACTGTGCAAGACTGGGCTGAGGTCCCTCCATGTTGCAGGAATCAGACCTTTGAGTTAACTCCAAACTGAGGAAGGAGCTTAACCACATTTCCACATGCTGGCTTGTTTTCTGTGAAAGAATGAAGTGCCTTCAGAGCTAGATGGGGTTCTTGTGAACCTTGTTTTCAGTCAGCTACTTAAATTCCTTTGTATATCTGAACCATGCGAACATAAAATGTATCATTGTCCAAATCTGAGCTGTGCAAACATAAAATTTACCATTGTCCTCATTTTAAAAATTGAGAACTGAAGAGGACCAGCCACAGGAAGCACAAGACAAAGGGGATTTTGGTGATCTGGATACTGTCCTTAGTCTGAAGCCCGTATGACTAATACACACGGGTCTTCAGATTCCTGGTCCAATGTGTTCATCTCATTATCATCTTTCCACTCCAGTTGTTTGAACACTTAGATGTGGCCTAGCAATACCTCTTTTCATTTATTGCTAGGAGAGCAGTAAATGGTTTCATGATCTGCACATTTTTGTCAAACTTGCAAACATTTCAGGGAATAATATAATTTTTAGGTTGCATACAGAAATGTTTCTCCATTTCTGGAGTGTTTTGCATGTTCTTGTTTGTTCTTTTATTCATCTTTCTGTTGCATTGCAGTCCAATAATAGGTCTTCCTTTTCTCACCCACCAGAAGCTGAAAAGTTCTGTTGTACGCATGGCATAAGCATAAGTGTACATGGCCAAGTACGCTTGTGTAGTGCTGGTTGTGCTTCCTGCATGTGCAGTGGATCATTGACCGTATTCTGCTCTGTAGGTCGACTCCTATGACGTGACTGTGGAAGAAGACCTTGGAGAAATTCAGCTAATAAAAATTGAGAAACGGAAATATTGGTATCAGGATGACTGGTACCTTAAGTATATCACTGTAAAAACACCAATGGGTGACTATTTGGAGTTCCCATGTTACCGTTGGATTACAGATGAAAAAGAGATTGTCCTTCGAGATGGAAGAGGTGAGAGCCAAAGAAACCTGATTTCTTCCACCTCTCCTTCCCCTTTCCCCGTGTACGTCCCAATCCTCTCTCTCACATGGAGACCCACTGCCAGTCCCCCTTCTGCATCCTAGGGGGTGGGCTTTCCCTGCTGACTAGAACTGCTTTCTGAGCAGTTTGTTGAGCTGGGCACTGGCAGTTGAGTAGGATATTTTGGGAAGCATGTCCAAGGAAGAGTCCTTATGCTGTCTTGTTATAGTGGTTTTGAATTTTAATACTGACCCTAATGCCCAATTTTTCTCTGCTCCATATCTCCATTGCTGGAAGCCCTTTTGATCTAATTACAATTAGTGTCCCGTCTTTGTTTCATAGTAAGCCCCTAAGTGGCCCATAATTAATTGCCTGTAAATGGTCTTGTTCTTGAGAGTGAAATAAAATCCCAAAGTAGGCTGCTCAGCAGGTGCAAGGAGTGACTTAGAACAGCAGCTTCACTTTTCACCCCTTCTGTTTGCATACTGTCAAGTCCAGGAGAAGGCAGTGTGTGACTGCTGCAAGTAGAGGTGATCAGCTGAGAAAAGTGTTACAGCATTTCTGTGCTCTGTTCAGTGGCCTGTTGGATCTGAGACTTGTCTTTGGACTGTTTCCAACTACCTTGCTGTGGTCAGGGTTGAGGCAGACATTTGTCACTGAAGTTTGCTTGTTCCCTCTGTGCTTTCTAGGGTAGGTTGGCTGCTGTAGTGGTCTGCAGCATGAGTGCCTGAAAACAGTTGAAACAATATATGAGTTAGTAGGAAATAAATATTTATCTTCCCATTAAGTTTTTGGCTACTCCTGGCTGAGGAATTTTGCATTTGAAGCCTTTTGTCCTGTAATCACAACTATGTGTCAGTTTATTTTTTTGTTTCCAGAGAGATTTTCCATTTTTCATAATTTTATTTATAACAACTGTAACAATTCCATAGGAAGCAGCTTTGTCTGGCTTTCAGAGTATGGTGAGGCAAAGGACAAAAGCAAGTTAAGCCCTGTTGGTAACTTGAACACAACCAGCTGGAAAACGTTAGCCATATATGTTATCAGTTCTATTACCTCTTATATTTCCAACTCCAAAACCCAAACAGCTATTTCCATGAAACTCCTGCTGGTTTTATCTGTCTTCCCATTTGTGTATGTAAAGTGAGTCACCTCCCTTGCCCTTTCCCTGATCACTAAGGAAGGTTCTGTGTTATTTAATGTTATAATGAATGCATGGTCAGAAAAGCAAGCTGTCTGGAAGTGAAGCCTCACTGTTTTTTCTTTCTGTTCTGATGATAAGCAGAAATTATTATTGCCCCAAGCTGACAGGGGAGAGCACAGCTCAGGGAGAGAAATAAGAGATGTTTTCCCTCTATGTCAGCAACCACCTGGAGTGTACGGAGCTCCACCCAGGGATCGATGAGGAGCTGAGACCTTATGGGTCAGGATTAAAGGGAAGGCAGGGAAAGGGGATGTTACAGTGGGGGTCTGCTACAGGCTGCCAGACCAGAGACCTAGCAGATGAGGACCTCTATATGCAGATAGGAGCAGCCTCACGTTCACAAGCCCTGGTCTTCATGGGGGACTTCAACAACCCCCATATCTTTTGGAGGGACAACACAGCAGGGCACAAACAATCCAGGTGGTTCCTGGCCACAGACAATCCAGGCAGTTCCTGGAGTGCATGGATGATAACTTTCTCCTCCAAGCAGTCGAGGAACTGAAGAGGAGGGGTGCCATGCTGGACCTTGTTCTCACCAACAAGGAGGGGCTGGTGGGGAACGTGAAGCTCGGGGACAGCCTTGGCTGCAGCGACCATGAAATGGTAGAATTCAAGATCTTTAGGGCAGTGAGGAAGACGCACACCAAGGTCACCACCCTGGATTTCAGGAGAGCAGATTTTGACCTCTTCAGGGACCTGCTTGGTCAGGTACTGTGGGATAAATTCCTGGAGGGAAGAGGGGCTCAGGACAGCTGGCTTATACTCAAGGATCTCCTCCAAGCCCAGGAGCGATGCATCCCAACAAAGAGGAAGGCAGGCAAAACCAGCAGGAGGCCTGCATGGATGGACAAGAAGCTACTGAACAAACTTAAGATCAAAAAAGAAGCCTGCAGAGGGTGGAAGGAAGGACAAGTAACTCAGGAGGAATACAGAGAAATTACCTGAGTGGCCAGGGATCAGGTTAGGAAAGCCAAGGCCCTGACAGAATTAAATTTGGCCAGAGATGTCAAGAACAACAAAAAAAGCTTCTATAGGTATGTTGGGGAGAAAAGGAAAACTAGGGAAAATGTGGACCTTCTCTGGAAGACAACGTGAGATCTGGTCACCCGGGACATTGAGAAGGCTGAGGTGCTCAATGACTTTTTTGCCTCAGTCTTCATTGGCAAAGGCATGTGCCACACTGCCCAAGTCCTAGAAAGCCAAGGAAGGGTCTTTTGGAGAAGATCAGGTCCGGGAATACGTAAAGAACCTGAAGGTACACAAGTCCATGGG
>NW_010327908.1:0-2662 GCF_000700745.2 Antrostomus carolinensis
GAGGGGTTGGTTGTCATTGTCGAGCCAGTCCTGGCCGCCTGGGAAAGGGGTTGCCCAGGCTGGATCTCCTCAGGCCCTGGAAGAGGGTAACCTTTGATCCAGAACTCATCTGCCTCTCCCTCACTCCCCACCTTATCTCCATAGGGACGGCAGCCGCTTCGACACCTGTTCTGAGGTAACACCTCGCTAGAGATTGCTTGGCAAACTCACTGTGCAGGGAAAGGCAAGACTCCGAGCTTCTGCTGGGTGTAAGGGAACCAAACATGCCTCCTTTCCCAGGACCAAAGGCAAATCCACAAATAGCATCATTTTGCTGGTTGCACTTTACTGCTGAGAATTTTTGTCATGCATAACAGCCACATACGCAGCATGCGAGCTGCCTAATTGCGCCTATAAAAATAAGGACAACAAGTTGCTTATTGGATGAGAGTGAAGGAAGAGGCTCGGCAGCTCTGGAAATCCTTCGGCTTGCTTCTGGTAGCGATGCCTAGTTTCTATGAAAGGATCATTTTCACTGCAGCAGGGCTGTGATTGGTCACCCTCTACCCTAAAGGGGTGGATTACTGCATAAACCTCCTATTTCAAGCACTCTACAAGTGAGTGACGGATCTGGGAGATCATAGTCATTTATGTCTTATTAAGAAACCTGAAATGCATTCAGTGAGAGCAACAGTGTAAATCCAAGGAGAGTTATTTTGCTGGTACAATACCATACTGCTACGCTCTGTTTTTCAGAGACTACTGCACACTCTGGCCTTCAGAAGAAACATGACTAGCAGTTTGAAATTGGTATGACAATTTTATTATGATTCCCCATGGTACCAACCAGATCTCTAAATAATTTTAGAGATTATTTTACCAACACAGATAGGCTTACTACAGAAGCGGCTACAATTTGCTCTCTTCCCAGGCTGCTGTTTACATGTCACGAGTAAGGACATCCTTTAAATAAAAAAAAAGTTTTATATATTAGCATATAATAGTTTTATATATTAGTAAAAGAATATAGTAAAGAAGCTGTGTGCTTTTAATATATAGTAATGTTAATCAAATCTTATCTGGACATGAATATATATATATAATTCACTGTATTCCTTTTCTGTTGATGGCCCTCTGCTCTCTTTTCCTCACTGTATATGCATGTATGAAGAATACATGCTGACCTCTTCCTTTTATTCCTGCCAATCTTTCCTCACAGCTCAGCAAAAACCTGCTTTTCTTGTTTGCTGTATACACACAAGCTTTCTTCCACTGAGGAACATGGGCATCTTTCTGCAGGAAATGAAAAAAAGAAGAGAAGTCCACATCTTTTCTAATGCTCAGGAGGGAAAAATCAGGTCATTACATCTGCATAAGAAAGGCCGTGTAATTTCATGCAGTTACTTCCATATTGAGTCTTATGCCCTGTGTTCAGCTAAAACTTCCAGAAAGGTACCTTCTTCTGCATCACTACTCACCTACTCTGCAAAGAATGCACATTTTTGGATCCATGACCCAAAGCATGTCATATATTTGAACCATGACGGTTTCTCAAGCTGCACTAAACCAATGGGTTGTTTCTGTCTGAAACAGTATCTGAAGCACAGACCTTGCTTCCTTGGCTGCTGCCAGACAACCACAGGCCTCTCAGCATGCATCAGCTGCAAAAATGATGTGTTCCTTCCAGGCCTGCCTGCCCGCAGCGTTCGGCTGGAATACTGCTAGCACCTCCTCCCTCCCTGCTTCCTACCACACGAGCTGGCCAGCACAGCCAGGCCAGGATGTGTAAAGGGCAAAAAAAAAGAAGAGAACGGATGGCAGCAGGCAGGGCTTTTTTGGTTTGTTTTTTTAATTACCAACACTATAGGCTAATGAAGTAGCAGTGCCAAGGCTACTGTGTAATTCCTGGTTTGGAACCTAGGAGACTGCATCTGGTTCAAGGTAGGAAAGGTACAGACAGAACTCAGGTGGATTAGTGCCCCCAAGGCCAAGTTCAATCAGCAGAATGCATCGTTTCCCATCCCTTTTTCCCTAGAGAGGAGGCAGGACGTGATTGCTCAGGCACGCTGCTCCTTCCTGCTCTTCCAACTGCAGCAATGCCTAGATATTGGCCCTATTGCAACGTCGTCAGCCAGGCATGTGAAAAGAAGGGTGTTTCCAATCCCAAGGGTCCACCTCCCAGCTCAGAGGGGACTGGGCCACCTTCCCAGGGATCCCAAACAACTCCCAGAGCCTCTCAAACAGAGACTCTTCCCTGCAGCCTACAGCCAAAGCCTCACCATGGCAGCTGCTGGCTTCATAAGGTGTGATTTTTGTCCTTTCTTGGTGACCCTTCTTCTCCACTGGTCCCTTCAGCAGGGACGCAGCTGTCACGGGCGTCTTCCCCAGCAGCAAGGCCACTCTGAAGAAGTTCTGTCCCCCTGCACCAAGTCATCCTTACCCACTCACGGCTGTTTACCGCGTTCCATGTTGTGGCAGTGTGAGAAATTGTGATAACATGTTATAACCTGAATCAGTGAAAGGGGTCAGAAAGGGGATTTTTCTGATTCCAGTGATTGAATTTTAGTTGTCTTTTATCCCTCCTCACCCGCACCTCAATAGAGGTGCATCAGCACCGCTCAGGAGAACAGAGGTGCCCCAGTTAAACTGGGGTAACTGTGGCAGACTCAGCTGGGTTTCCCGC